>NC_067398.1:489175343-489475343 GCF_016432865.1 Antechinus flavipes | reverse complement strand
AGTCTTTGAAATTCGATTCAGCTGTGCTTGCTTCATTTTTCAGTCTACTTTGATGTCAATGGAGGGAATCCTGATTTTCAAAGTTCCTCTTAAAGTATTAGCTAAGACTCTTATACAACAGGGAAAGGATCATGTGGAAGCAGCTCTGTCTTATCCTCATAGACTTCACAAAAAAAAAAAAAAAAAAAAAAATGGAGTCCCATGCCTAATTCAATTCCAACAGTCATGTGCTAAACCAGACTTAGTGTTATTTGAAAGAGTTAAATTTCTCCCTGACTGCTTAATTTACTGGGTGACATGTCAGAAAAGAAGGGGAGAAAAGGCATTTGGCATTTATGGAAAACTTGACTAAATTTGATCATATTATCTAAAAATTACCCCCGAACTTTCTACAACATTAAGCCTGAAATTGTATAGAAGTACAGTTATTATAGAGCTATTTTTATAGACCTTTCATGTACACATCTCTTCAATCATATCAACTAAATGAAATAAGCTTACCACCATTACAAAGGAAATCTCATCAGCTCAAATTAAAGTATTTTCAGTTAATGAAACATTTCATAAATTGCTTTGAGGACTAAGAAAATTGGTAACACAAGCACCATAATAAGGTTCTTAGTATGTCCACTCAGTAGTGTTTCAGTGTTTACCATTTTAGCAAAAAGAAAAAAAAATAGGTGGGTTTATTGTAGATAAAAAGTAGTGTTCTGAACTTTTTAAAGATGGTCACAATAAGTGGAGAACTCAATTTTTAAAAGTTAAAGGTTCTCAATTTTTTCTTTCGATGGAGAATAAGTTTCCTTTTAATATAGATTGGATTTGACACATAGTGGCAATATGATCCTAGATAAGTCATTTAATTTCTCAATATTATAGGCCAAAGGTGTCAAACACACTGAACATCTTTCAACACACCCCAACAGATTGAACCAGATTAAAACATAATTGGTAAATATTTTAAAAAATAAATAAAATGCAATAAAGCACAGAAAACACTACATTTTAAAACTAAATCAATATGTGGCCTACAAGGTTCTGTATGTATGGATCAGTGGCATTTTTTTCTATTTCAATTTGACAGTACTACCTTGGGAAGTTCTAAAACTATAAATTGTAGAAGATGTGCTAACCTACTTTAGCAAAGGGAATTTTTTCACATGAAATTATCTATACCAATGGAATGAAATGTCCAGTCCTTATCCACGATGTGTTTCATGAATAAATGAACATTGTAGGTTATTCTATATCAGGCCTATAAGTCAGAGACAAATATAGAAAATTCTATCTACAATGAAGCAAAATATACAAAACACATAATCAGCAAAAAAAATACATAATATCAATCACTTGACTCTTGAAAGATTTGCCTAGTTATTCTATTCATTAACAACAAATGTTAAGAGAACATACATAAATTCCATGCTACAACAAATTAGAATTCTTAAAAGATTCTTAATGAGTTATAATCTAACATCTTTCTTCTCTTACTAGAGAAACGGAATAACCAAATCAAGTATACAAATTCTGTTTAAATAACCAAATCAAGTATACAAATTCTGTTTAAATATTTGTTAAGACAATGGAAAAAAATAAAAATATTGGGACAAACTATTAAAATGGGTATTTATAAAATGAAACCAAGAATGAGATGAATACCCATCTGGACCATAAGAAATAGCTGACAAAGTTGATCAAATTTTCTTTTCTATTAGACCAAACCATATCATTTGTTAGTAAACTGCTTGAATGGAATGAAGGAATTCTCCTAATAAACTTCGTTGTTTTTTTTTTTTTTTTCATTTCCAGTCTAACTATCACCCAGTTTCTCAGATAAAGTCATAATAACTAAAAGTAAGCCAATGAAGAATTTTAAAATAGTTTACTTAACAAAGATGAATCCAGGAAACTATGTGTCAGGCCTGTTCCCAAGTTCTCAGGATGCAAAAAAAAAAAAAAAAAAAAAAGGCAAGAGCTGTCACTGTCCTCAGGAAACTCATATTTTAATAGGGTGGACAAGATGCATATATGTGTGTGTGTATATATATACCCACATATATAAGTACATGAGATATCTATAAAACAAATGGAAGGAATTCTCTAAGGGGGAAGGTATTAGAAACAGGGAAACTTACTAGAGAAGATTTACTACATAAGGAGAAGCTTCCCACTGAAACTTGAAGGAAGTCAAGGATAATAAGGTAGTGAGAATAGGAGGATCCTTCTAGGCCTAGGCGATAGCAGAGATAAGACATTGAGAGTTCTTTTTTGAGGAACAGCAAATATGGTTGGATTAGAGAGGACATAGAGGGCAACAAAATGTGCAAAAGGCAAAAGTTTCAAAGAGATTTAAAAATCAAACCAAGAGATTTATATTTGTTCTTAGAGATGATAGCAGCCCCACTGAAATTTATTGGGGAGGGTCTAGGGAAGAAGTAGTTGTGACATGCTCAGGCCTATGCTTTGGATAAATTAATATGGCAGCTTAGACAATTCATTAAAGAAGGAGATATTTGAGGAGGAAGTCCAATTAAAAGGATGGACAGCTAGTTGGCACAGTGAATAATGGGCCAGCTTTGGACTCAGGAGGACCTGAATTCAAATGTGGCTTCAAACTCTTACTAAGCTACATGATCTGGTAAACCACATGCCCCTATTAACTTCAGTTTACTTATTTGTAAAGTGAGCTGATGAAGGAAATGTCAAAGCATTTCAGTACTTCTTCCAAGAAAACCCTAAATGGGCTAACAAGGAATTGAACAAAATGAAAATTACTAAAACTAAAATCATGAGAAGATTAAGGAGAAAAAAGTATCTAGCATAGATGGATTTCTCAAATTTAGCCAAGAAGATGAAAGAGAACAATAGGTAGCAAGAACAGTGGAACTACCTTGAGACATCAGGGAGGTGAGAACCCCAAAAAGAAGGTGATCACACCTTCTCTGACTGCTCAAAAAAGGAGTGAAAACACTATAAAAAGAGGTGATCATGCCCTCTCTGACTTCTCAGGAAGGGAGATGAAAACACCAAAGGAAATGGGAAATCAAATCAGATTAGCAGGTTTCTGAAGGGGCTTATTTGAAACAGCTATACGTAAATCCATCAATATGGGAGGTATTACACATAATTACGTGAGCCCATAATTACATAAATTACATAAGCACACAGTAACACAGCTTAGTAGTGATGTAACAAATAACATCAAAATGAGGAATTGTACATGTTCATAAGTCCTAGAAATAGTCCAAAAGGAATCCATTAGTTCATGTGCTGAAAATCCAATAATTCCTGCAAGTTTTGAAGTCCTGCAATAGTTTCATCAACAATTTTTCATCTCAAGGAATCCAATGATTTCTGCTGATTTTCAAGTCCTGCAACAGTCTCATATTGTGTTAGGGAATCCAATGATTCCTGCAGATTTTATTCTTAGGTCTTCTCTTTTGTTTTCAGATTTTTCTCTTTTTCTGTCTGTCTCTCTCTCTCTCTGATGAACAAGGTGAATGCAGTCATTGGCACCCATCTGATTCCTTTTCCATCTGTAGAAATGCAAGCAAACCCTCTTTTCCAGGCAGTTACCATATCTGGTCCCTTCCATTCACCACTTTCTGGATCTCTCCTCATCATCTGGCAATTACATTGGAGCTGTTTGCATTGGACACTGCCCTGTTGGTTTAAAAAGTCTGGATTCTCCCCAACTGTAATCCCTTTCTGCTATCTGATTGCTTTTTGGATGACTGATCATGTAATCCCTTTCGGCCATGTGATTATTTTTAGGCTGATTGATCACATCAGAGTCCTGACCTTCTAAAGACTTTATGGGTGTAAATTCAGCTGCCATCATGCCCCACCTGTCTTTTGTATGATATCTTGGGGCTGGGCCCTGCCTTTCATTTCCCTGAGTCAAGCTACATTCTGAGGCCCAGTGGAAATCCTTGTGGCATTTTGGACATAGGGTTTTAGGTCTTCTCTCATGCTGTCTTCTCACTCTATCTCCATATCTACAATGGGCTCTCAGATGTCCTATTTTTCCACACTGAAAACATTGACGACTCTCTCTAGAAGTCCCTTGCCAAGAGGGACCCTGTCTTCCCATCTTCAACATAGCTTGGGTATAATAAACACTTGTGCCCGCTGTGGCACAGCGTCTTGTGATTTCCTTGAAAGGAGCATCTTTGTCTAGCCCCCATATAATTCTTCTGCAAACCTCATTGGCATTTTCCTTAGTCAAATGTCTAGTCATTATTTCTGTAGCTGCATTTTCTCCAATGGTCCTTGTGACAGCTGTTTGCAAACATCCTACAAAATCTGCAAAGGGTTCATTGGAACCTTACTCTATTTTTGTGAAGGCTTCACCTCCATCTTTCTGTCCAGGGAGAGAACCCCAAACTTTTATTGCAGCAGCAGCAATCTGTTCATAAACTGTTATGGGGTAATTAAGCTGTGCTGAATTCTCTGCATATTGACCTTCACCTGCTAGTTGGTCAAAGGTGATCTGTATATTAATTCCTGTTTGCTTATTGCGTCTGGCTTGAATCCTACATAATTAATGACACTCCAAAAGCCACAATAAGTTTTGTCCTTACTATGAATTTCCAGTTGCCGGGGGTTACAATTTCATAAGACAAATTATCTAGTAACATCTTAACATAAGATGATGTAGCCCCATAAAGAGTGCAATCCTTTTTCAAATCCTTCATTTTTTCCAGATCAATAGGAGTGTATCTTCTCCTTTGTTTGCCTGAAAGGTCAAGCTCTTCAATCACAGGGTATGCATGTATTAAATCAGATACATCCTGTCCTTCATTTTTGACCTTAACCAGTACTTTTTATAATCTTGTCATAGGCTGCTTCATAGGTGGTTGTGTCACTGCCTCTCCCCCTTCTCCTTCTCCCTCCACCCATGAAGGGTTAATTGAGGGAAGGTCAGGGGATGTAGAATGACCTAATTTCTCCTACTGTGAAGTATCACCCTCAAAATTGTATTTAACTCTATTCTTAGCTGATTCTTCATCCTTTTCACCTAGTTTAGTTGGCTCCTCCTCATCCTGCTTTTTCTTCTTTTTCCCTATTCTATAAATTATATAATTTTCTAAAGCCAGTTGTATTAAATTACATGTATAAAGTGTATCTTTGGAAATTGAGTCAGGTCCATTTTTATTGTAGAATTGACATAGTTGCTCTTCTACTAATTTCTACTCCTCTAGATCCAATTCTTTTTCCATAGAGAACCAAGGAGATGTGTACAGTACAGTTTTTAAAAGTTCAGTGATCTGCTCCCAAATTATAATCAAACCTTAGCTTTTCATAAGTCTGACAATGTTCTCTACATATTTTGTTTGAATTGGAAAAGAAGGCTGTTTTCTAAACATCTGTCCCATTTTACCTGAAATACTATTTTAGCTCTTTAACAAAGTTTCCTTGTTTATTTTTGTACTCACTCTAATTTCTGGGTCGAGGAGACTTTTCCACTGAATCAGGATCATATCTGTCCTTGTTCAGGTGCCAAAAGGTAGTGTTCTTCTCTAAAAATGTAATGTTCTCTGGGAGCAGTTTCTTGGGGGAGCTTCTGGAGGCAGCCTTAGTTTCAGTTCAAAGTAATAATGACCTCAAATGCAGCCAGGTATTAAATTCCAAATCCTTTATTGTCTTCTTCAAATTCTGGTATCCTTCACTTGGGGCTTGGCTAGTTTTTCTGGAGGCCTTCTGTAGTCTTGATTCCATGAGTTTGAGCTGCTAGTTCTTTGCCTCTGCCAGCTTAAGCATCCAGCCAGCACAAAGGTGGAAGATGGAATGAATCTGTCTCCTCCTCCGAGACCTTCTAGTGAGCTTGTCCTTTAGTGGGCTTTTCCTCTCTAACTTCTGAATGTTCCGGACTGAATCCTGGTTGAGGCTCCTAGCTTATATATGCTCTCTTAAAGGTGGGAATCTTGTAGAACTCTAATAAGTACTAAGTACATTAGTGAACTAGAGAACTGTTAAGTATCATGCTAAATTAGATAACTGACTTGGCACCTTGTAAGAATCCTAACAGTTTTGCTTTTGTTTTTTTGAAGAGGGGAAGAATGAAGGTCCTTAGCTGACAAATTTGAAGTAGAAGAGCCATAAAAGAGATGAGTGTTTGAAGGGATTAGAGATAAACAGAATGGTTTCCCCTACTTTAATGAGAGACCAATTGAGATCATATAAAATGTAAATCTGTAGTGGATTCAATCAGCACAATTTTGTGCAAGGAAATGTAACAAAATAGTTTACATTGGGATATTTCATTTTGCACAACACTTCAAGGACATTTGTATAGTACTACTTACTCTTGAGTGACAACTGCTTATCACTTGATACAATTTTGTGCTCACTAGTTTCTTATTGTTATGTTCAGAAATGCAGTGACTTTTAGATATTGTCATTGACACCCTTTTAAAAGAGTTTTTTTTTTTAAAGAGTTCTCCATATCTGAACATTATGCTTGGCAAACATCTGCTAATGTACAATCATTGGCAGATGTTTTACAAATAATTTTATTGGTTTAAGAAAATATAATAAGCCTTGTCTTCCTTATTGGCTGATGTTTCCTATTACAGCAAGGACTAAATTTGAAACTTATACTTCTCAGTTCTCATTAACTATGCAGGACTGAATGAAATTAATTGACAAATATTGTGCAATTATGGGTTTCTCTGATGTCTTTTATGTAAATGAGTATCTGGAAATATCTCGGGTCTGGCAGCAGTCAGCTTTTCTCAGAGAGGATCATTATGTATACGGATCAACATTACTTGATTTTTTTCCCCTAATACAATGATTTTTCAAGATTTTTATTTAGCCTGTATGTGAGATAACTGTTCTAACATATTAAGTGAGCAGATTGGTACCCACATGATCAATTAGCTGCAAATTATGGCAGGAGAATTAAAGTACTTTTGTGGACCTGTGAATTCATTGGTGCTAGTACAGAATACAATTGTTTTACTTTTCTACAATGAGAGATTATTGTTCATGTTTCACAATAAATCTTTGATGGAATACTTAACAATGTGATAGAGGTAATTTTTTGGTTCTTTAAATTCCTATGAAATAACCCTGAATCACTTGTTTGTCCAGTTGTTATTCTTACCATCTTATTGACCATCATCTTCCTCTTTAATACCTTTTATATGCTATTTTCAACTACTAGTTGTCTCTATTAACATATTTCAGCCTCCTAATACTTACCATGTGTCTGATCATTGTCATTTGGATTGCTGTTTTAGTTTTTATAAGGTCATGTTATTTAATGATTTGTAGCGGGGATGTGAAAGTACTGAACCTTTGGGAGCAGAGAAACAATGTTGGGAAGCCTAGGTTCAAATATAACTTTTGACATATACAGGCTACGATGACCCTGGAGCAAATCAGAATAGTTGTTCAGCTTATAACTAATTAAATAACCACTATATTTAAAAATTATCCATGGATCTATGTCAACCCAAAGAGGGTTATAAGTCAGGGGCCACATGACTCTAAATGTGACCCTCAAAATATGTAAATGCCATGGAAATGAATGACATAGCTAGAAGGTTAAGACCAGTTTTATTCATATCTTTGAAGCATGATCATGATTGGTGAGATTCAGAAATCACAACAGATGAGGAATAGTTGTAGGAACTGGGAATATTTAATTTAAAGGAAAGTAGAAGACGAGGAATATGGCTTGAGATACACTGTGGTTTGTTATGTAGAAGCAGCAGCAAAAATATTTTGTGTTGTTCCAGAAGCCAGGACAACGATCAAACACCAAGTTTCAAATATAAGAATAAAAATAATGCCGCATTACATTTATATAGTGCTTTATAGCTTTAAAATGCTTTCACATGAATTATCTTTAATTTACATATGTTAAAGCTTCAAAATAGACTCACTATGATAGCGCATGGCTGGTCTGAACAGCTAGTGCAAGTGACCTTCAGAGATGTTTACGTGATCTCTCCAAGATCATGTGGCTAACACATTCTAGAGGGGCCAAGGCTTAAAACCCAGTCTTCTGACTCCAAGTTTAGTGTCCTTTCCACTACACACTCCTCACCTCTGAAAACATAATAAATTAACTTCAGTAATTATCACTGTCCAGAAATGTAATGTCAAATCATCTGAACTGATGATTCTAAATACCCAGTTATAGAATCTGCCTCTTTTATTAACTATACCTTACATGTATTTAAAATGTAATGGAGCTTACATATTTAAGTATGATTAAAGTCTAGTCTAACTATTTAAATTCGAAAATATATGATGGATATTAAGAAAGTTTTCTCTATTTTTTAGCATAACTTATCTTGTACCCTTTAATTTGATCAGCACTTCAAACAGATAAAATGATAACTCAACCCTCTTTTTAATAAAAATTTATTTCCCAGTAATTCGGGTTCCAAAAACCAAACAAATCCTAATTGGTTGACTTATGTGAAATTGATGGGGCAACTAGGTGGTACAATGGATAGAGCGCCAGAACTAGAGTAAAAGAAGTCTGAGTTTAAATCTGACCTTAAACACTGTTCAAGTGACCCTGAACAAGTCACTTAATCCTGTTTTCCTCAGTTTTTCATTTATAAAATGAGCAGAAGGAAATGACAAAGCATTTCAGTATATTTGCCAAAAAAAATCAAAAATGGGGTCACGAAGAGAGGCCCACTACTAAAAACAACTGAACAACATGAAACAGAAATATGTAATATCTACTTCAAAAAAAAAAAAAAGCTCCTCTTTTGACAGTCTGAAACAGAAAGTCAAAAAAAGGCATTACTTTTGAAACAAATCATGTGGCTTGCAAATACTTGTGCAGATTATCAGCTGTCACCAGAATGAGAGAAAATTTATGTATGTAGAAAAGTAGAATATACTGGGTATTTATCATTTTCAGCACACATGGTTGCAGATTTTTAGGTCCATGCTAACTAAACTTCCAAGTATCTCCAACACCTGGGGATTTCATTTTTTAATAGAAACAGAATTGTTTTCTAAGATTTGAGTGTTTCTAAGAGAACCATTTTATTTGATAAGTGCCTCTGTTATAGCCTTAAGGCTTTGCACATAATTTTACAGTGTATAAAAAATCATTTCAACTTGGTCTTGACAAATAATAAAAAGATTCTTTGATTACTACTAAGCGAGCAACAATATTGTTCATCTTTTTCCATTTTGCCTTCTCAAGTCTTTATGACAGGATTCAAAACCCTCCTTTTTTTGGTCTTAAGTGACTAGCTATTGATTGAAAGACAAAACTGCTTTCCATATGACCCACTTTAGTGATAATATAAAAGTGAATTTACATAAAATATGACCTGTTAGTATACTAACTCATTGTTGATGGAGCAATGAATTGGTACAACAGTTTGGGGAACTGTAAGGAAAGCAGTATGGAAATTATGCAACTAAAATGGCTAAAATTCCATTTAAACCCTTTGACCCAGAGGTATTACATGTATCCCAAAGAGGTCATTGACACCCCACACCTCCAAAAAAGACCAAAATATTCATAGCAGCATTTTTCTATAATAGAAAATAATTGGATTGAAAGTAAATGGCCATATATTTAGAAAGGACTAAACAAGTTGTGGTACATAAGTTGAATGGAACATCCATGTTATATGAGAAATAATAAATGCATAAATACAGAGAAGGAGGAATATACATATATACTGATGCAAAATGAAGGACAGGATGAAGCAAATAAAATAAGCAAAATTAAGAATATAATATACATAAATAGTATAAATAAAACAAACATTAACCACAAAACAGTCAAAAATGAATGTTACAGAGCTGTTATTTATGTTATTGATGAATCATGACCCCATTGGTGTTTTCTCGATAAAAGTAATGGTTTGTCATTACCTCCTCCAGCTCATTTTATAAATGAGGAAACTGAGGCAAACAGGAATTAAATTACTTGTCCAGGATCATAGAGTTACTAAATATCTGAGATGAGATTTAAACTCAGAAAGATGAGTCTTGCTAACTTCAGGGCCAGTGTTCTGTTCACAATGGCATGATCTAACTGCCTAATATCACAAATTTACTAACAAGAAAATATTCTTCCCAACTCTATACCTTTTGACTGGCTGTCTCCCATGCCTAAAATGTTCTTACTCCTTATCTCCACCTCTTACATTACTTGACTGTCTTCAGTCTCAGATAAAATCTCAGCTTCTTCCACGAAGCCTTTCTTAGGCCCCTTTAATATTACTGCCTTTCCATTTCCTAATGCATAGTATATGAAAGTTGTTTGCATGTTGTATCCCATATTAGGATGTGAGCACCTTGAGATCTCAGACTGTTTTTGCCTTCATTTTATTCCCTGGGCTTACCAAAGTACATGACACATAGTAAGTTCTTTTAAAATGTTTGTTGACTGACTGACTGACTGAACTAACAAATCTAACAAGATTTGTCCCAAAGAAGACAGATGAGAAAACCCTTCTCCCTATTCCTTCAAAGAGATTTAAGTAGTCTATGGATTTGAATCATTTTATATAAGGTCTTTTCAATGTATGGATAAGTTTTTTTCAATATTTTTCACTTTTTTCTTTCCAATTCTTTGCTATAAGAGCTAACTAGGGGTGATTCTGGAGAAATTTAAATGATATAAATAGCAAAAAGTATAGAAGATTATTAAACTGTTAAGGATAGTGGTACATGCAGAGTGAATACACATTTTTAAAAATAGAAGCAACAATGAAAGAAAATTGAAATGATTTTTTTTACTCCCTTATAAACTATGCTGTAAGGTACTACAGTACTTATAAGAAAATGCTTAGATTTTTTTGAGAAATTATAACCCCAAATCAACACAGGAAATCATGACACTTTGTGGTATTAAACTGTTAAGGATAGTGGTACATGCAGAGTGAATACACATTTTTAAAAATAGAAGCAACAATGAAAGAAAATTGAATTTTTTTTTTTACTCCTTTATAAACTATGCTGTAAGGTACTACAGTACTTATAAGAAAATGCTTAGAGTTTTTTCAGAAATTATAACCCCAAATCAACATAGAAATATGACACTTTGTTGATTGTCCCCAAAGGAAGACAATTTGAAAGTATAAGTGGCAGATGTTGCTATATTCAATGACTCTTTACAGACTCCTCATAGCCTGCCTAAGATGTTGGCATTAACCACTTATTTATGGGTTAAGTTCATAAAATGTTGCTGCTCAATGTTCAATAATAATAATAGCCCTATTTATCTCTAATTCAACCATAAAATAAAGAAAGATAGTTTGAATAAAGGACAAATGATCAAGAAAAAATATATTAGTGGCATCTAGGTGGCATAGTGGATTGAGTACACTATCAGAGTCAGAAAAACCCAAGTTCAAATTTGCCCTCAGATACTTAATAGCTATGTAAACCCTGGGTAAATCACAAACTTGGTTGTCTCCATACCCTTCCTCCATCCCCAATCTTCCCAGTACTACACATTGAACTATAACTGGAATATCCAAAATAATGTATAAGAATTTAAAAGTTTTATTTTGTGGGATTTATATAAAAAACAAAAATAAAATCTCTCCAAAAGAATAATAAAAATTGGCCGGGAAAAGTAATGCTCTCTATGGATGGGAGAAAAACAAGCCTGGGACACCTTCTAGGGTTTTTGAGATCAAATAGGATATACGGTAGTTAAAAGCATGCAAATAGTTGAAAACCTACAATCCTCAGAATGATTGCCATTTCCAGCATTATCGAATGAAATTCAGGTAACAAAGCCTAAACCATAAGTTTAATATTATTAAAATAAAGACATTTCCCAACTCATAAACAAGTTCATTTCTAAGTCAGTTGTTTATAATCTAGAGCACATTTTCCTACACAAGGATTGCTAAAAATGGTGGATGGGTTCCCATTGGGCCAGAGAAGCCTAATTAACTCATGATTCTGTTGATACTCATTTATTTTTCCCCTATTCTTCCCTAGCTACTAATATATATTATCTAATATAGGGTCCTCCTTCTGATCATTCTCCTTCCCTTGCCCTGAAATTGTTTAAGCTATATTCTGAGTGAAAATAGGTGATTCTGATCTGAAATCCTAAATATAATTTATGACATCATTTCCAAGGGAAAACTTACTCTGTGGTGTATAGCTCAGGGAACACTTATGCCCTTTGTCACAGCTGTAGCAGCTGCTGGCCCCAGAGTGTTAGGAAAGACAAACTCGGGGAATGTTTCTCCCTCCAGTTGAGAAGCCATTCTAGCTGCCCAAGGAGAAAGGAACATAGTGAATTAGGGAATACTTCTGCCTCTTCAGGGCTCTTTGGGGACAACTTATTGCGCATATGTCCTACAACTATGCTGCTTTAGCCCCACGGAATAGACCAGTCACTCATAAAAAAAGATAGGAGCAGAGCAGAGAGAATATTTCATTAACAATTAAAATAATAAAGCATGGAAGCCTTACACATATACAAGATTTTGTTGCTTTTTCAGTCACTTCAGTTGTATCCAATTGTTTGTGGTCCTATTAGAGATTTTCTTGACAAAGATGCTGGAGTGACTTGTAATTTCCTTTTCCAACTCCTATTACAGATGAAGAAACTGAGAAAAATGGGTTAAATGATTTGTTCAGGGTCACACAGCTAGTAAGTATCTAAGGATGAATGTGAATGCAGATCTTCCTAATTCCAGGCCTGGAGCTCTAACTACTGTACCTCTTAGCTGCATATAAGAAGCTTTTGACTTTTGCACATTTTTTTCCATACAATAAATGTGATGTGGGTATCATTTTAAAGAGGTAGAAAAGGGAGCCCACTCCCTAAAAATTTATCACAAAGATGGCAGATGTCAGTATTAGCCAGGACTATAATTCAAGTCTCTTGATTGCTAAACTGTGATCCTCTCCAGATTTAAGCATAAATACATATTTCTGAGGCAACAGTGGAATGCCTAGAATGTT
Source organism: Antechinus flavipes (assembly GCF_016432865.1). Taxonomy (NCBI): domain Eukaryota; kingdom Metazoa; phylum Chordata; class Mammalia; order Dasyuromorphia; family Dasyuridae; genus Antechinus; species Antechinus flavipes. The sequence goes on along the minus strand of NC_067398.1, from coordinate 489,462,413 downwards.
TTTAAAAATTATCTTGTTAGGTTAATTTAACTTCTAGAAATATATTTAAGGCTTGATTTACAAACTGCCTAGTGTGCATTTCAAAATGTACATCCCATAGATATCTCAAATATGTTCAAAACAGAACTCATTTTATTCTCTCCAGACCCACAGCTCTTCTGTACTTCCTTATTACTGTGAAGGGCACCAATTATCCTTCTCCTTAAGCAGGTATGCAACAGTGCCATCATCCTTGACTCTTGACTCTCATATCTATCTGCCAACTTCATTATTTCTACTTCACAGCATCTCTTCCATATCTATATTCCTTCTCTTCATTGTTTTTCTCTATGGTTTGCAATCTAGTTTAGGCCTTCATTATCTCTCACCTAAAATATTATAATAACTTCCTAAGTGGTCTTCCTGCTCAAATTTCTTCCTCCTCCACACTGTGGTCAAAGTGATTTTATGAAAACACAAGTTTTGCCATTTCATTCCCCTACTCAATAATTTTCAGTGTTTCCTTTTTGTGTCTAGTATCCAATTTAAATTCTTCAATTTATCATTAAAAACTTTTCACAACCTACCCCATATTAAGGTTATTTTCTATATGTGATCAAATAAGGTAAAATCTGTAAAGCACTTATTTAGTACAGTAGGTGCTTAATAAATGCTTGCTCCCTCTCCCACTCTTTCCATTTCTCATTGACTAAAGGAGGGAAACTGAAACAATAAGATTGATTCTTTTTCTAAAATTAATGCTATTTACACTTAATTAATTTTGTCCTTTAACTGCCTAAGTCATAGTTCTTTGTCTGTAAACTTAGTTCAGAAATTCAGCTGGACTGTAACAAGTTAAATTTAGAAATTCAGTTCTTTAGCCAATCATTGTTCTATTCTTGCCTCAAGGAATTCTGCAGTCCTTGAGGTAAATAGTTGGACACCAGATCTGGTCCGCTATCTTTATCCCCTCAAGTTATCCTTCAAGGATGTCTGACTTGTTACCCAAAGAAGCCTGGTCCATTATCTTTGACTTTGCAGGAGTTCTCAAATGAAAAACATATCTAACTCACAGAAGGGAAGAAGCAGCTTGTTACTAGTTCCTCTTTCCTAATTTCCAACCAGTGATATTTTCCCACATGCTTCAACTCTGTAACCAATTATATGGATTAGCCATTCATATTATCAATTTCTTTTAAATTAACCATAACTTGATCCTTATCTATGAAATCCTGTTCTTTGTTCTAGACTCCCCAAAACTATAAAAAGAAAACTGCTTCCTTGTTCTGAGTCTCAGCTTTGCTGAGGAAATTGAAATTCTATTTATTGGTAAAAAAAAAAAAAAATCATGCTTTACCAATAAACTGATCATGCTTAAAACTTTGTGCCTCGATTTACCTTACTTGTGTTTCATCTGCTAGAGTATATACTCCCTGATAAGAACCTTCTTCTTTTTTTTTTTTAATCTTTCTTTGTATCTCTGGCACTTAACAACAGTAGTAGTACATGAGGCATTTAATAAATGCTTGCTGAATGTAATAAGTTGTGATTTTTAGGATCACAGGATCAGAGGAGTAAGGTTAGAAGGAACCTCAGAGACCACACTAACCACTTCAATTTACAAACAAAAAATGAAGGCCCAGGAACTCTAGGCAACTTATAAAAGATCACAAAAGCAGTAAGCTGGGATCTTTCCTCTCTGCCATATAGGCAATTCTGATATTTACAATTTACATCTATCATGTCTCTTTTTGTCTATTATTTCAATAATTGGTAAACCCATTGGTTGGTGTCTATAATCATATATATGGAGAAAAAAGGCTTCAAATTTCACACCTGCAAAATGAGGGTATTAGATTAGATCAGATTCTTAACTTTTTTTGTGTTATGGATCTCTTTGGCCATCTAGAGAAATCACTGAATCCTTTCTGAGAATGTCTACAAAATGTATAAATCAAAATACATAGCAGGGCAAAAGAAAGTAAATATATTGAAATGTATTCATCAAACTATATTTAAAAAAATTCATAGACTCTAGGATTAAGAACTCTGGACTAGATGATTTCTACAGTACCTCCAACATTAAAATCATATGATTTCATATGATCCTATAATAATTTTTAATTTCTCTAATGGGTGTCAGAGATTGGTGGTACTGCAAATGGGCATGAAAGGGAGTGTTTCACTTGTGTGTCAAGGGAAAGGACAATAACAATAAGTGACTAGAAGCTGGATTTCTTCAAAAGCCATTTTTGGCAGATAATACTCGAGTACAGCTGCTGTTCATATTAAGAATTTCGAAGGAATATGCCAATTCTAAAGCAAATGTCCTTAGGCAAGTATCACCAGATAACAAGAGAAAAAACTAGAAATACCAAGAAATAAAAAGGCAGAAAAGCCAACTACAGAGAAAAGTTTCATTTGAGAGCTTCTAACATAGCTAGGCAAACACCTTGCTGCCATACTTAGTAAGGAAAGTTAGCAACACGAGAGAAAGAACTGAGGATCTAACTTTCAGCCAGTATGGAAAGCAATGAAGATGTTCCAGTGACCTGCTGTGATTGTGCTTTGTTAGCAATTTCCCAAAACCAATTAAGCATTACATGTGTGCAAAGTGCAAGTTGATGGCCCTCCTGGAGGAGAAGGTAAAAAGACTGAGATAACAACTCTTTCTACTTCAGTTTTTTTCTGGGAGAATGAAGTATTCTTTGAAAAAATGTAAGGAATTTTTCAAGATATCTCTAAGGGTGAGCTCAAAGCCTGAAACTGCTTTGCTGGCTACATTTATATAGGAAATATAGGTATAGGCTACACAGGCAAGGGAACAAAGATCTTATCTATTAGGTATTGATCTTTGTACCACCTATATCCTTGTGATCAAGCTTACAAGGAAGAGATGAATAGGTTTTACAACTGGAAAAATCCAAATCCCAAACCCTTTAATAGTTACTAAGCAGATAGTAGGTGTTGATCAGGAGAGATAGTTTAACCTTCAACAACCAAAATCTGGAGGCAAGCCAATTGTCTACCCTGATCTAGTTAAGGTTGAGAAGAGAGAGCAAAACATGGAGAATCACTACATGGATCATAGATGGTAATGAAATTTTGAAAAGACTCTTGAAACTGAACTATTTAACTAGTAATGAGCCTGCTTTGAGTTCTAAAGGGTTTGGTTTGGGGGATCAAACAACCTTCTCTGAGAAGAACAGATCTTTTAGGCAAGTCTCTGAAATGAATAAGACAGAAATGATCTCAAAGAAAAAGGCAAGTAAGGTCCAGTGCCCCACTGCCTACTCTTAAGCCCAGAGAATTTTTGCTCCTCTATGGTAGAGTGAAATGGGAGTGATTCTCTCTGACTGACACTCACTCTCTCTGACTGACACTTTCTCTCTCTCTCTCTCTCTCTCTCTCTCTCTCTCTCTCTCTCTCTCTCTGTCTCTCTCTCTCTCTCTCTCTCTGCTGAGGCAATTGGGGTTAAATGACTTGCCCAGGGTCACACAACTAGGAAGTGTTGTTAAGAGTCTGAGATCGGATTTGAACTCAGATACTCCTGATTTCAGGACTGGTGTTCCATCCATTGCACCAACTAGCTGCCCCTGGGATAGACTTTCTAAAAGAGTTGTTTTTTTAAAAACCTCAGGACTTAAAATTAGAAATGATATCTAACTATTCTTCTAAGGAAAAAGACAAAACAATAGAGAATAACATTAACAGAAAATTAAAGCAATCAAAATTGCCTGAACACAAGCCCATGGAGGCAGCAGCTCAAGACTAGATGTTATTTATTTTATGTTAAATATATGTAATGAACTGGGAAAACCAGACCTTTAATGCAAGGAAATAAATTTGAACTGGGAGGGAGTTGGGAGAGAGTTATAACTCACATCTGAGATGTAATATGGTCATGACATTAAGAAGAAACAGAAGAGATAAAAGAGGCAACAGAGTGATAGCATATCAAAAAGCCTTTAACAATCAAAAGGATGAAACAGAAAAAGCTCTCTTGGTGATCAATGATAGTAATAGATGCTAAATTATAGTGAAAGGCTTATCACAAATTGCCAATTTATCACAGATTGCTTAGCTAGAAGGAAGAAATGGAAAATGAATTCTTATTCAATTTCTTATCAGTTCTGTGACCTTGTATTAGTAACTTAATTTCTGGTCCTCAGTTTCCTCAGCTATAAAATGACAGGACTGGAATCAGTGACCCCTAAGGCAACTTTTAGCTCTAAATAACCTATTCAATCACCTCGAGGCTCTCAAATCTTCAAGTATCAAATATAAAATCTTCTGTTTGGCATTCAAAGCCCTTCACAATGTAGTGTTTCCTTACCTTTGTACTCTTTTTAAACTTTACCTTCCTGCCTCCTATTCTCAATTTTTGATCTAGTGACATTGATCTTTTTTGCTCTTCCTTACCCAAAATAATCTATCTCCTGCCTCCTGTGCATTTTCATTGGCTATCTTCCATGTCTGGAATCCCTGAGATTCAGTTCAGATGTAAAATTAGTTTACCAAGAAGTTAAATGTTTCCCATTTTCATATTTTTATATATTAAGAATGAGGACTATCATAAAGATTTTACTACCTTTTCTTAAAAATAAGAACTATTCAAAGCACAAACAATATGTCATAAAGCATTTCTATTATGAGATTGATTCCAAAAGTCACAAATCCAAAAGTCCAAAAATCAATCTCATCGTGTTGTAGTCACACCTTGTATGAAATGTAGTTCAACAAACAAGCACTAAATGTATACTTTCATATTGAGTGTGATAAAAAAAATTGGCCTGCTATTGAATGAGGTATATTTTTCACAAAAGATGAATGATACAAAGAAAACTCAAAGAAGGCCATTTTTAACCTCATATATTTTGCAAGTAGTTGTCAGTAAGTCAATAAGGTCTTAATATTGTAATTAATATACTTTCTGCTATTCCATCTATATGGTGAATTAGTACTTTGAATTACTGACCTGGTACAATTATATTGATAAAAATACTGCTATTTCATTTCTATCTGGAAGCTTGGTAAAGAAAGGAAAGCACTAGAGGAGGATCCAACAACTCTACTTTCTTGTTCTAAATACAGCAATCCACCTCTATCACCCAGAGCAAGAATGAAATTTAATGTCTCTGGGTCTTGGAAAACAGAATATCTAAGATTGGTACAGGGAGAGATGGAAAGGGGGGGAGGGAGAGAGAGAAAGGGGAAGAGGAGAAGTAGTAATAGCAGCAGTAGTATGTCTAGTGAAGTTACTCAGCTGCCTCCTTGTAATATGAATTTGCCTGCTGGTACTCATTATTTGACATACTTCCCCCCAAGGACCCAAATGAATGGACATAACTACTATTAAAGGAAATGAATTGTCTCAATCTTGGTAATGTCTATAAAGGAAAATGAATGAAGTAAGGAAGCTTCAAATAAACAGAGGCAGCTAAATGGTACAGTAGATAGAGCAGGGGTCCTCAAACTTTTTAAATAGGGGGCCAGTTCACTGTCCCTCAGACTGTTGGAGGGCCGGACTATAGTAAAAACAAAAATTTTGTTTTGTGGGCCTTTAAATAAAGAAACTTTATAGCCCTGGGTGAGGGGGATAAACGTCCTCAGCTGCTGCATCTGGCCCACAGGCCATAGTTTGAGGACCCCTGAGATAGAGTACCAGGTTCTAGAGTCATGAAAACTCAAGAGCAATTTGGCCTCAAATACTTAGTAGTTGTATACCTTAGGGTAAGTATTTCCTCCGTTGTAAAATGGGTGCCTCTCTGCTAGAGCCATTTTAAGAATCAAGCACTTAGCACAGTCTCTGGCATAGAGTAAGTACTTAATAAATTCTTGTTCCTTTTCCTCATTCTCCAAAGGTAGAAATATGATTTCATGGAATATTTAGTCATCTCCTATCACAGTTCTCCTGAACAATTTTTACAAAATAGAACACAATGAGAATGGTCTCAGTTTATATATAACTGATGATTGCAGAGGATGAAATGACAAAAGAAGTCTATAATGAACTTAATAGGACCCTCCAAATTAAATCAAAATATACTATGATACACGAAGGCAATGTCAAGGTAAAGTTGGTAATAGGGGAAGATAGAAAAATACACTGAAACAGAATAAAAAATGACAGAAGGCAAAGAAGTGCAGACTAAATAAATGTTTAACAGAAAAAATAATTGAGAGATAATTGACATGATAAAAAAATTGATTATGCTTAACAGAAAGAAATGACTCTTTACTGATGTGGGAGTCATTTCTAATATACCACTAGAAAAAAAGAGGAAAAAATATAAAATATAATGGAAACTCAAGAAATGATAGGCAATAAAAAATGGGCAAAGGACAGCGGGAAGATACACATAAACTATAATAATTTCATTACACATAGTTGTATAGAAGTAAAAATGACTGCCACACAGAACTCAATGGAGAGATGAATGATGGGTGTCAGCAGGCTGTAATTAACATTTAACAAATCAGAAACTTGGAAAAAATAAATAGATAAAAGGATGTCATCAGAGAAATAGATGAGTGAAAAAAGGCTTAATCTCATGATGAAAATGTAGGGTTAACAATTGGAGAGACTGAGTCAACATGGGAGTAAGCCAGAAAGACCTTCAGATCATTTACCCCAGTGGTAAAAAGCATGGACTACACTTGCACAATATGGTTGGGCATGGATGGACTTGCAGCATTAGAGAGATTATATATATGGATAAGATCACATTTCCCTTTGAACATTTGAGATCTATAAGTTTTTTGAACACACAAAACAAAATTATTTTTCTAAATCTACAAAATGTACTGAAGTATAATAAACACAGGAAAAATCTTTCTATAAAAAGTATCTTAGACTATTTTCTTTCAAGTTTCTTTCAAAGTTATTAAAGTTCCAAACAAGACTTAAGCAACAAATAACATCTCTCTATATTTATAGATGAAAAGTAACAGCATGATAGGTATACTGTGCAATGAAACTATGAAGACACTGGAGTTTCTCAATTATCACTTTTCCTTTCAAAGTTTTTGTTTGTTTTATTTACTATGGATTAAATAATCAAAATGTGAAAATATCTAAGTGGTTTGTTTTAAAACACATAGTATCATCAGAATCTGTCATCATAAAATTAAGCTAGTCAATTTAAAATTAAAAAGTCTGTAGACAGAATAGCAAAGTTTCGGCTAAAATACGAAAGTTGTTTTTAGCCTAAAAATGCCAGGAAGAAAATAAAAATGTAAAGATTTATATCTTTATATAGAAATTTACAACTTTCAATGTTATTCCTTCATCTATTTATGTACATAAAGACTTTCTGTAAGTCACATAAAAATGAAATTGGCAAAAGAAACAATATGTTCCTAATAAGCACTGGTCTAACTGTGGAAAATAAAATTATATACTATCAAATATGTTATTAATAATCTCTCTCCAGTGGTCAATCATAAATGAAAGCTGAGAAAGACCGATGGATAAATCTTTAGGCAAGTATAAGTTCAACTCAATTTCTGTTGAAAATTGAAGTCTAAAGAAGTCAAAGAAGTAATTTTTCTGACACAATTTGATTCCCTAAGTTATTTAATGAACAATTCCATAATATGAAAACGCCCATATTTCATTCTCGTTTGGATTATTATCTAAAATAGTCTTTATTTTTAGTTCCCAGTGATCATAATTCTCTCCCCGCTACCACCACCATTTTCTATAATTCTTTAACAACTTTTCCTTTCTCATGTCCACTACTTCTATGAAGTCTTCCATGTACAGAAATCTGGTGTTAAAACACAAAGAATTAATGAATGTCTGAAAAAATGAAGAATCTAGGTGGTGGCTCCAAATCTCATTTTTTATAGATGTCAATGAGATTCTTTAAAATGACATATTTAATAAGTTTAATTTTCATTTTTCAATCTATAAGTTTATATTGTCACTTAATTTGAAGGTAAAATGTAATTTAATACAAGACTGGGTTCAAGCAAGGAGGGCACAGTTTAGGGGAATAATAAAGTGTGCCCACGTCAAAACTCCTACATGTGATTAATTTAAAAGATTACTTCTTAAACATCAAGTTAAATGAAGATCCTCACAGAAGATTTAAAAAAGGAAATGAATATAGTCTTTTATCTATTATATTCAAATTAATGTGGAATAATGTTCCACTTGACAAAAATTCAAATATAAAATCTGAACTGATGAAATCATAGAGGAATTATAATGTAAAGCACATAATATACACATTATATATGTACAACATATAATTATATACACATATATAAACATACATATGCATGTTTTATGCCGGTATTCTTGAAGAGTAACTTTACCAAAGAATTTTCTTAATTCATTTGAGCATTTGTTCACTACTTACTATAGTAAGAGAAGAAAGCTAAGAAATTTAAAGATAAAAAAATCAAAAGCTAAGATTAAGTAAAAATCAGCTATAAATGAAAACAAGAGCACCAATAAAATGAATGCATATATGAAATTACTTGGAAAATACACTGTAATTGACCCTACAAAACTTCAGTTTAAAGATGACTTGAGAAATGTGAAAATACAAAAAGAGGTTAGATTTATAATTTGTTATCAGGTATCTAAAAACAGGGCATGAGAGCAAATACACTGCTTTCAAATGCAGGTATAAAATAACTTTTTAGATATTTTATAGCACTTAAGAAGCTTGACTGAAGAAAGAAGGCAAAAGAGAAATAAGGCTTTACAATATTCAAATCTTTTAGGACCCTAGTTGTAAGTTTTCTGTGCAGCTGTTTGGTTTTCATTTTGCAAGTGTAAAATTTCATTTAGACCAACATTTCTAGCTGAAAAAAATTTTAAATGTTGAGCTAAAATGTGCTTTGTAAGTAAAGTTCCCCATTTGAGGCTGTTTTGTTTGTTGAATAAATCAGTAGGGAAGCAAATAAATGAGGCAATTTTGGTTACCTGTATCATAAGGGGAGAGTACATACTGCTCATGCTTTAAATTCTCAGTGCAAGACATGCAAAGTTTTTCAATAAAACATGTCGCCTTGTTTCCATTTCCCATAAGTCCCCTTGTTTATTGAACAAAGTCATAATAGGTATGTGCAAATGAAAATAGGGATAAAGTTCTTTCTAGTTGCCGGAAATGCCTATGCAGCTTTTCAAAACTGGAATCCTGGCCGTCAGCAAAATACAGATTTGGTGGCTCAAATAGAGCCCATATTACATCTGATTCACTGATCCCTTTCAAAGTCTTGCCCCTACTACTGAGTAACACAAAATCTTTCTGAGTGCCAGCATTCCTTTTGTTCCCTTTGTAAAAAAAAAAAAAAAAAAAAAAAAAAAAACAAAAAACAAAAAAAAAAAAAAAACATATAAGAATAAATTTTTAACAACAAAAAGGACTAAATAGCAATCTTATTTCAAGCAATCTTAGAAATATATATTGGATGGAGTTTTCGATAAGTTCCTATCTGTCAGGTTTTTTTTTTTTTTTTAATATATTGTTGTTAAGTAAGAAACATCCTGCAAAGAGAGCTCTGCTGGAGATTTTCTTACTATAACTGAGTTGACGAAAAACTTATGAATGCACTTGGTGTACTTAGTAGTACATATGTTTACAACATAAACAGTGATTAAAAATCTAGATTGTATACTCAAGAGTATGCATTATATCAAATGAGAACATATTTAGTGTTCTCTGTGTGCCTCTTTCTCCTCCCATCTGTCTCTCTCCACACATACATATACCTCCCCCCAAAAAAAAAAAACCAATTCAACTGTCAAACCAGAAAATTTTATAAATGTATAAAAAAAAATAACCAAAACATATAACTTGACTCATAACTAGACAATGGAATTTTGGACTAACATAAAATTTATGACTGATAGTATGATAATATGATTAACTGGATAAGTACGGATAGTATGATTAGCTGGACAACTGAAAAGTTAGTTTCTATTCTGAGTGGTAAAGATAATGAATCAGGTTTCATTTCTCAAATTTTTGAATATATTAACCTTGTTTTTTAGTCATTCCCCTAAAATTTGGCTACAACAAATGGTTTTCCTTTGGTAATGGAGCAGTCTGGGATATATAATATATAGGAAAAAACAGCTCACTTTAAGGGTTTTGAACTTAAAAATCAATAAGACCTGGTTCTAAATCCTACCTGATTTTCTTATCTGTATGTGTAAGTAAATATTCACAGCACCAACATCTCAAGGATTGTTGTGAGGCTATAAGTATGATAAAAGTATAAAATAATGTGCAAAAAATGAAGCACTAGAGTAAAGGTTCCATTATCATCAACAACATCATTGTTATCATTAGACTAATTCAATTGATTACAATGGGCTTCTCTTATCCATATGTATCCATACTTCTCTCAGATCTATGATGTTCCTTTCCCAGAAGACATAGTTAGCAAACACATCCTTAGAGAAGAAAATATATCAAAATTATAGAACATTTCTGGCTCATATTCAGCTTATCATTCATTTTAATTGAATCGTTTTCTCCTCTACTTTGTTTATGTCTATTCAATCTTTCTCTGTATTCTATTGATATACATCCTTTTATTGTGTAAGTACAGTAACTGGAAGTTATTTCTAGATAAACATCTTTAATTTGATGTGTTTTTTTCCTATACTCTTTAGAGAAAGAAGAGAATATACTCAATTCAGTGACGTGAAGTATTATAAACTAATGATACAGATTTTTTAAAACATCATATGCAATCAATCCCATTACTTTATAGTCATATCTTGTACACAAATAATGTCCTTAGTATACAAAAAAAATCAGTGTAAAGAGATGCATTCGGAATTTAGGAAGTAAAAGATCTGGGTAAAACCTAAATTTTGGTCTTGTTTCTGCCATTTATCAACTATCTGGCTTTAGGAAAACAATTACTGAATTTCTCTGAGACTGAGTTTCTTTATCCATAAATAGGTTGTATGGCAATATTTTTAATACATACCTAAACTATTGTAAGGATGACACAAAATATAGTATTTAAAACACTCTGAAACCAGGAAATAAAATATGTAGATGTAAATATATTATATAATATCATATATATATATATACATATGAATTTGTCTTTAGACATTGAACTTTTTGTAATCTTTACATATAAATCTATAGATCCATATACATAGACATGAGTATAAACATACACAAATACACACATAGATACGTGTATATACCCACAGACACACATCCTTTTATCAGGTTCTTTGAAAAGACTGACAACTCTATAGGTGGAGGGAGAAGCATACAATGAATTCTGAGAACTGTAGTTCTAGACTACTACTTTTTCCCCTTCTAGATCAGAAACTTAATGGATTATGGTTCTAACTAAAATAAAATGGTACTGGCAGCAGCAGTAGTACAATGGCAATCAATAAGAGGAAAGCCCTTGGAAAAACACTTTTAGCAGCTGAGTAGGGTAGGCTGGCTCTAGCAGCCAAGTCTCTAGTTTACAGAACAAAGAATTTAGATGGGTCTGGCAGCCGAGCCTCTACTTTATAGAACAAAGAATTTAGATAGGGTAGTTGGAATAGACTGACAATGTTCCTGGTGACCTGTCACTAGGGATGAAAGCAAAAGTATAAAAGACTCAACATCTTTCCCCAGTGCTTACTGCCAACAAGTGTTGTCTATATGATTTTCTCTATTTTGTTAAGCTATTTCTATTTCCTGATTTTGTTTCACAGAAAACCTATGATCATTCAAAACTGCTTTGTGTTGTATGTTGGTTAAGTGTGTGCAAGCTGAAGGGCAAATACAGGCAGTCAGTGACTAGCTTGATATAAACAATAAAACTAGGTCATGAATTTAACCTCTTTCCAGAAATTCAGTATTTTATCATGGCTTGGGGATTGAACTGATTAAAAATCATAAGGTTCCAATTATCAATAATTTATTTATAAGTTCCTAAATAGCAAAGACAGATAGACCAATAAAGTGGTCTTAGATTGAAATCACTCTTAGATTGAAATGAGTTGTAACCAGATTCTGTTGTGGCTTAGAACCACAAGTAGCCCAAGGAAAACTCTAGCCACCAACAGAAGGGGAATAGATAAAAGTCATCTGGAAAGAATCTTTCCTCCCACGTTTCAACATTTGGGAATAAGGAAAATATCTTACCAGCAAGTAGCATTGCAAAACAAGGTTTGATCAGGCCAACTGAGGGCTATTTTGTGTCCCTTCTCCCAACTCACCCTCTAATATAGGATTGTGACAGAAACAATTTATTCTAAACCATATCTCTTCTTCTGAGCTCGCCAGAAGCGTGACTTTTCTAATCCATACTACTTCTTTTCATTTGGTGAGAGGAAAGGTAGGTTTGGATGGAAACATGAGGTTGCCCATCTTGTAGACAAGGGAATCCCTGATGAGGAACTTCTACCAACAGAGATCAATAATGTTTCTAAGACATTTTTATAGTGTGACATTTATATTCAGGACACTGAGTAATTCAGTTCTATAGATCAAGGCTTCTTAAATTTTTCTATTTGTGACCCTTATTCACCCAAGAAATGTTTACATGACTCCAGATATAGAGATGTATAAATCAAACATTTACTGATAATAAATAATAAATTTACAACCTCCAAATTCAGTTACAAGACTCCATATGGGATTGCAACCCACAGTAAAAAGCTTTGCTATAGAGATTCAAATAGCTGTCCAATAAAGACAGTATGTGTCAAAACTAGAACTTCAGGTTTTCTTAATGCTGAAGCCACCCCCAGCCATTTTACCAGGATGCTTCTTATTATATGAATGTATGATAAAAATGATTCCTATTATGAATGTAATATGTCAAATCTACTGAATTTTGATAGCAAAAAGTTCATTCATGATCATTATTCATGTACTTTGTGCATTTAGACTAATTGTTCTATTTTTGTATGTGTATCTTCAACATTTAAGTATAGAACCTGATACATTGCAAGCACCTAGAAAAATGCTTGCTAATTAATATTTCACCATCAATTTTGTCACAGGAGATATTATCCAAGGGTGTGCCCCAAAGCATCAGTGACTATTTTCATACCAATTTTTAATCACTTAAAGTGATTTTTTTAATGTACCACAAAATATCTCACTATAAGTAACCTTGAATAGAAAACAACAACTTGGATGGCAAAGGTCAATGTTCATTTTTGCGGAGTTGAAAGTATATTTGCTTAAAAACCACAGGATAAAAGACTTATTTTACCAAAGGAAACAGATGCCCCAGTATGGACCTGATTTCAGTTATATAGATGTAAGGTACTTTAGAAAGTTTGATCAGTCTTATGTTCAGGCAATACAATTAAGATGGCATGCCTAAAAAATCAAGATAAGAAGCAAGACAGGTCACTGACTATAGAATGTCATACTCATGGGGAAATATCCATTAGGTCAATAATATAACCAACTGTAAAATTAGCAAGCATTTTTAATGCACAAAGGCTGTGAGGATCCCTCAAATTATTTTTACTATCTCTTTGACATAAATTGTGCTCTTGAATATTACATTCAATGATATAACTTTTTTTCTCTCTAACAGTGAATTTAGGAATCAGTAAGAAAAACATACTAAAAAAGAATATTGTTCAACTATTTGAAAAATATCACAGAATGGAAATAAGAAAAAAATGAAAAGAAGGTATTAGTGGAATTCCAATGTAACTTCTATGACAACCTTTTGGCATTGGGTTGAAAGCTGTTCTCATGTTGAAAGAGTCATACAATATTGCTTAAAAAACTTGAACAGTCCATTTATTTGGTACTACTGAGAAAAGGGCCCAAAGTAAAATAAATTCAAATATTAAAAATTAACTGAATTGATAATGGTCTCCTGATTAACATTGAAATAAATGTAGTGTCAGTGTTACAAAAAATTTAATTCAAACCATTTGAAAATATGCACACATATGCATACATGTATGTTCACATATATAGCTATTTAGAATCCATACTTGTATTTTTACTTTAAAACAAAATGTCAGGGATTTGAATATCACAAAAATATGTAAAATTTTAGAAACAAAATCCCCATTTCAACACAATTCTCATTTGAGAAAAGAGGTTTGGATTTACTTTTTTTTTTTTTTTTTTTGGTTAACTTTAAAACATTGACTCAGATTCAGGTTTCAATTATGACTGGAAGACAATGTGAAAAGATGGTCAGTCAGCAGCCTTCATTGTATTTGTAGTGGATGTGTCCATGACAACAGCAAAAATATGCCATCACAATTGTAGGCAATGCTGTTGGCAGGCTCAAGAAGATTAAGCATGGAATTAGTCTAGTGATCAATCTAACTTTTTTTCTGTCTTACAGATAATTCTTTCTTAACAGGGTTAACCATCATTGCAGGAAGCATGGATATTCCTCAATAATGTCACTATTATACCTGTTCTATGGATAAATGGAAGACTTTTTTCTTGATATTAGCCATCTGGTACCTTTCCAATGGCTACAGTTCAAGTTCAGTTCAGTATTTTTTCAGTTGTGTCCAATTCTGTGACCCCAATTGGGATTGTCTTGGCAAAGATACTGGAGTAGTTTGCCATTTCCTTCTCCAGCTCATTTTATAGATGGGAAACTGAGGCAAACAGGGTTAAAGTGACTTGCCCACAGTCACATAGCTACTATGTGTCTGGGACTGGATTTGAAGTCAGGTAGATAGCCCGGGCTCTATCCACTGTGCTACCTAGCCAAGCCTAATTTAAGTATTTTCTTCCAATTTACATGATATGCTCAAATGTTCTTAGTCCCAACATGATTAAAATAAAATCAAGTACAAGCTTAAAAAAATAAAATGTAAAGTTATCTTCTAGGGAAAAAGACCAGAGATATGAAATTATTAACCCAATATTTTCTATTATTCTAATTTTAAAAATTAAAATAGCAAGACAGATTATATTAATACTTTTGCTACAACCAATACTGTTTTAGAAACTCAGCAGATCAAAAAGGCAGACATTGGCTAAATAAGTATTTTATTAAAATTACTAATACATCAAACTAGAAAGAATGCTACATACCAACTAGTATAACCAACTGCTTCTTACCATCGTTTTATAGTTGAGGAAACCAAGGCCCAGAAAGCTTGTGACTCTTCCAAGCCCACACAGTTAATTTTCTTTTCTTTTTTTTTGTTTTTTCTTTTACTTTTTTCTTTTATTCAAGTCTTGTTCAAAATGAGTAGTATAGAAATGTTTTACATAATTGCACATCTACATATAGTTGAACAGAAGAAGGCACAAAATTTGGAATTCAAAAATTTTAATAAAAATGTTTAAAAATAAAAAAGAAATAATAAAAGAGATAATTTTAGAAAAAAACTAGAAGAACATATGAACTAGAAGACATATGGAAACTAAGGTGAAAAGAACCAGGAGAACTTTGTAGATAGTAATAGTAGTATGGTAACTATGATCAACCACACAGTGCCAGAACTGGAACTTTAATTCAGATATCCTGAGTAGATATCATATGGTTACCAAGTAAGTCACCAAATTGCAAAACAAGATGCTTCTGCCTTCATCTCCATTTGGACTAGTCTTGCTGATGATGTATAGAAGTGAAATGAAGAAGATATCTTTAGAAAAGTTTTCTATTGCTTGCTATTGAGCTAAACTTGAGCCTAATAAAAATGCCAATCAGTACTAGAAGACCATAAGACAAATGGATTTTATTTAAATCAAGTCAATTTAAAACAAAATAAATTCATACCCAAGAATACTTTCCTACAAGAAGCCAATTCTTAAAGTTCAATGCAATTTCAGTCACAACACATACACAAAAACTACAATGAATTTTTTTTAGAAATCTACAGTTTTAATTATTTCAATGATTTCATCAATTATAAAAAGATAAAAACATGAAGATATAAAAAAATGAAACAACTTCAATTAAATTGTTATAGTTATGAGAAATATTTGTCATTTAACATTAGGATATATGCATTATTATTAAATAATGCAATTCTCTTATTCAACTAAAGCAAGATATGTATTCTGTCATAAATCAATCTATAATCAGTCATTAAGCACTGGCTATATTCAAGTTACATGCTGAAGATCCAAAGAGAAAAGAAGAACAATCATTGTAACAAAGAATAAAACAAGTACCTATACAGGCATATATGAAATATATGAAAATGTATAGAGGGTAACTTTATGGGGAATAAGTATCAGAACAAGAGTGAAGGAGAGGGGACATGAAGATAAGGAAAGCTCTACCCCACCAAGAAGATAGCACTTGAATTCAGTCTTGATGGAAACTAGATTTTCCAAGAAGTAGAGATGAGAAGGATGTTTATTTTGGAAGGAGGGAAAAGCCAGTGAAAAGGCACAAAAAACTAGAGATAGAGAATGGCTTATCAAAAAATACAAATAATAGACAAAACAAGCATGTGCATTTCAATTTTTATATAGATATTTCAGCCATAAATATCTATTTGTCTAAGAATAAAATAATTTTTAAGCCAGTCCAATGTGGGAAATACTGTATTATGCCTTTAATTTCAATAAAGATAAGCTTTCCAGTTCTAAAACTATCAAATGGGCCATTTCAAAGAATTAAAATGCTCTTTCCTTAACTGCAGAAAAAGCTAATAAAATGAAGAATGGTGCAGTCAGAATAGCCATGAACATTTGAGTCCCAAACCTGCCATTTACTAGCTATGTGCCCATGGAAAAGTGATATTCTACTGTTTAAGATCTGAAATTCTCACTACTGTGTCCGGGAATCAGTTTCTCGTCAGGGAAAAGGGGTATCATGAATAGTATAGGAAATTAAAAACTAGGCTTGAGCCAAAAGATCTCTTTTCTGTCATTAATTAACTAAATGACCTTGGGTGAAATTGCTTATTCTCACAAAATAAGTGAGGGAAGGGGTGGGCAGAAAAGACATAGTAATCTCTAAGGTCCCTTCCAACTATAAAGTTTTACAATCCTTATGTTTATGGTTAAAAATATCAAAACCATAATTTCCTTTTTTGTAAAAAAAAATGCTACTAATCCTATTTTCCTCAAAAAATTGTTATATAGATCATATAACAAAAACTAAAGAAAAAATTATTAAGCTGGATTTGATCAATTTAGGTGCTTTTTATGTGATGTCTACAAAGTTCAGTATAATGACCCTGAGGCACTACAAAATCTTAAATTATCAAAGATTAAATTGTACTCATTACAGTCTTTTTATTAAGTCGAAAAGTGTCTAATACATTTTCCAAAGACTCTCAAAGGGCCAGAAGATTCACTTAACCAGAACAATCCATCCTGAAAACTTCTGATTGAGATATACGATAAAATTAATCTTTGTTAATACCCTCATCATACAATATCCCTAGATAGAATATACAAACACTACCTTATTAAACAATAAATTTTAAAAGAGATGAATCTCCAATTTCTGCAGAGTGGATAAAGTCTAAGAGTTTAGTGCCACATTGGGACCATATAATAATGCTATTATAGAATACCAATTTTAGGGACCTTTGAGGTCATCTCTAGTTGAAGGAACTCACAGTTTGCCCATGGGATTCTTTAAATTCATAGTGCAGTTCTTTAACAAAGGAATAAACCTAAATTTCTGTGCTGACTAATCTCATTGTAGGACATATATTTTTAAGTATTTTTAACCACAAATCTGGTAAAAAGACAAACTCCCAAGCAGCACACTTCACTCTTCCACTAACTAATGAGCATTCAAATGGGGTTTTCTTTCATTCCTTATTGTTTTAACTCATCAGCCATAGTTCTCATCTCTTTTTTAATCATCATTCCATACTGTCCCATACCTTCCATGAAGTTCTTCCTGATTTTTAAGACAATGATGAAGCAGATTAAGAAGCTCATTGGGCTAATATGCCTTGAAAGAAAATTCAAAGTTCTTCATTGTCTACTCTCAGTTTTCTGGGTAACACTGGCATTGCACAAAGGAGTTTTACACAGAATAAATTGGATTAGCTGGTATAAAAATCAAATAGTCATAAAATAATAGAATCATATTCATAAGATTTAGAACTAGAAAGGATCTTAGAATCCACCATTATCTAGTTCAACTATTTCATCTCTTAAGGAGAGGAAAAAAAAACATATTTGGCCCTACTATTTGAGAATCCCTGAAACTACGCCGCCTTGTTTATCATTTAAAATTCTATTGGAGTTGAGGGTGAGGATGTATATCATGCTGCTTATAATAATGAAATGTATATGCATTAATTTTAACTTTTGAGCATTATGATTTTTATGTTGAATGAATTCCCTTGATTTTCCTTTAATTGTGTGATTCAGCCTCTTCACTACTAGCTTTCTATCTGGTTTCCATGATTTTAGTCCTATTGGTAATAAAAGGAAAGACTGCCAACTCTGTAGTCAAAAGACCCAGGTTTGAATACAACTTCTGATGCTAACTAAATCACAACCTATCTCAATAGGTCTCAGTTTCCTCATCAGTAAAATAAGGAGCCTCTTATGATCTTAGAGCTATAATTCCTGTCTGTCCTATTATAGTCAAATCATTTAATATATCAATTAGCTATGATTCAGTTAATGCAGCTATTTCCTTCCATTGATGCAGAAGTCAAACTCTCTAAAAATTAGTAATCAGTTGTCACAGAAAATTTTAGGGAAAGAAATCAATTGTTTAGCAGTGAATTTGGCTACATTCCTCCAAAAATTCAGGTTTCAGACGATAAACAATAAAATATAAAAAGCAGTCTTTCCATCTTGACATCTGCGGGCAAAGCCTTAAAAAAAATCCAATATCACACTCCATGGTGAGTAGAATAGAACGTCAATGAAGGTAATAAAATCAACCTCTGAAATATGATTCTACATATTATCTTATATGCAATGTAAATTATAAATGATTTAAAAACAGAATTTTAGTAAAATTAATCATACCTTTCACTGAAGTCTCTTAGTATACGACTGCCTATAATTAGAACTCCTTGAAACTTATTCTACTTTTCCTCCAACCTTACCACCCTTTACTTCTTCCCCATGTGACTTTTCAATTCCAGATCTTCTGCCCCACAAGAAAGCTGCTTTGCATGATCTTACTTCCAAATGTTGGCTTATACATATCCCTTATCTGGAATTTCACAGGATTTAAAACTGGAAAGGACTTTGGGAGCTCACAGATTTAATTTCAATCAACATTTACTAAATCTGTACTATGTCAAAGACACTACTAACCACACTACACTATTATTCTTTTTTACAAATAAAAACTAGTGATTGTCCAAGGTAAGAAGGAAGTAACTGAACTGGGATTTGAATTCTGCTAGTTCATTTTATTTTACTTGCTTTATTTTATGCCACAGTATCTCAAGAAGACACCTGCATTCTATCAATCTCTTAAAAACTTTTTCTTACTAACTAGTTCAAAAAATATTATCCTTCTGAATTTCTGTGTCATCTAGTACCCATCTGAAATATTTGGTGCTTTAATAGTATGGAACAACATATAATGTGCATGTACATAGATGCATGCACATGAGTGTTTCTTCAGAAAATTTATTTTGTCCTTATTAGCTAAATTCATTCAGATAACAGAAAATGTCATTCTTAGAGAATAGGAAAAGATATAGGAAATTTGGAAAAGGTCTTATATGTGTTGTTATTTAAATAATTTAAATAAACAAAAAATTTCAATAAAATAAATTTAATAAAGAGGTAAAATTATGAATGATTATTACAGGAAAAAACCAATTATCTAACACCAATAGTATTTACCACTTCTTGTTTTCCAGAAATTAGCAAAGAATCATGTAACATTTTCCAACAATAGAGGACTAGAGATG
This sequence comes from Antechinus flavipes, assembly GCF_016432865.1. Lineage (NCBI taxonomy): Eukaryota > Metazoa > Chordata > Mammalia > Dasyuromorphia > Dasyuridae > Antechinus > Antechinus flavipes. The sequence continues at coordinate 489,442,633 of NC_067398.1, read as the reverse complement.
ATTTATAATACAAATTCTTCACTTTACAGAAGAAGAAGCTGAATTCCAAGGACATAGAGTTTGTCAAAGATTGAATTGCCAGTTTATGAAAAAGTCCAAGACTAAAAAAATAACTTGACCCTAATCCTGTGTAGGTTCTACTATAATATACTATCATGCCTCCCAAAAGACTTGAAGAAAAGTCACACAAGAAATCTCTTTATGGCTGTAGTTGTAAAATAATAATAATAATCTTATGTTGAAATTGTCTTTATGGAAGTTTCATAAAAGTCAACATGATGGCAGAACCATCCCCATGAAAGCTGTAAAGCTATTCATCATCCTAACTTTTGAAACCAAACAAATATTATAATATAAAACACTACAAAAAGAAGATAAGAAGAAACCAACAAGGAGATTGAAATAATAATATTTGGAATATTAAAAGAAACTCAAAGATACTAGGAACAATGACAATGGTGAAAAGACATTAAAAATCTACTGAGTATTTTTTTTAATTTGAAGAAACAATTAAAACAATAATCTATTTTACAAAATCCATCAACTGATTCCAGAAAATTATGCAACTACAATCTCCACTTCAATCAGACAATAGTGGAATTTTATGCAAGAAACTAAAATCCATGGCTCAAACTGAGGCTGGGATAAAATAGCATAAAGTCATGAACATAATATAATAATGGTAAAGCTGATGTATTCCATATATCCCCAAAAGAGGTCCACAAATTAGAGAAACACTGCCTTGGAAATAAACAATGAGGCAATCTATTACAACACATATTTTACTATTTGATTACTTCATATCACTATTTCAAATATTGTATTTTACATACTAAAACATTAAAAAAAACATTTTAGGTCACAGGCCACACAAAAACAAATAGCTTGTGTTACACTGACATAACTTTTAAAGCCTCAGATCTACCTTCTTGAAACAATAAGGCAAGAAGACCTTTAGGGAAGATGAAAAAAATTCAATCCATAATTAAAGAGAAATCCCATGTATAACTGTATAAATTCCTGTCAAGTGGTCACTGAACTTTCACTTAAATCCTAACGTTAGGGGAAATTCAAAACCGTCTGGGGCAAGCTATTACACTCGGTTCTAATTAAATTTATGTTTTATATAAACTTAACATAAGAAAGCTTCTTTTTATGGTTCAGCATCCTCCAAACACCTCTAACCATTTTTACATCTAGCGCCAAATAAAACTAATCTGATTCTTCTTAACTATGCTATATTTTTGAAGGATAGCTATCTTGCCCCAACTAAGTCAATTTTTTTTTCTGAATAATTCCAATTCCTTCAAATAATGCTTGTATAGCATAATTGATATTAAACTATGATTCATATTCAGAATAGACAGATTAGTCAACAAAGCATGTTAATAAAAACTATAACTACTTATGTTAATACAGAAGTATAACAAACAGCATGAAAACCATCAAGAAAAAACTATGGCAAATTAAAGGTGTTGACTTGGAATGAAGGGAAACATCTATGTCCCTTTAAACCAAAAGTTCAAAATTTTACAGGATAAATTAGGTCAAACTGATGAAAAATGAGTTAAACATGAAGTAGTTAAATTAGAACTAGATTTTTACCATTATGAACACTGCCAAGTTACAGTTAACTGAGATCAGATTTCTTTACAAACAACTTTCTATATTTGTATTACTAAACTTTCAAGTTGTTTATAAACCTACTAAATTTAAAAATTCAGTATATCTTTAGGAAAATGGCAAAGAGAACAATTAATTTGGCGAGAAGATCTAATTGTCCAAATGCTTATGCTATAAGATTATTTCTTTATTTAAACATGAAATAGTAAAAACAAGTAAGACATAAAAATATGAAAGTAGGCAACAGGAAAATTAAGATTTTGACATAAGAAATGGGCTAAGACAAGAAGCAATTTAAATGTTAAAAGACTTTTTAAGAGAATGTCTAACACTACTGAGTCAAATTAGAGCACAATATAAAATTTTGTGCCAAGAAATATGCTACAGATTAGCAGAATGTATTCAAGGTAACAGATCTCTTATGACACTGATCATTACAGAACTGAGTGAATGTAATGTAATTTAAACATCGAAATTCAGTCCAGACACCAAAAAATAAAGGAAAATGAACCGACGTTTTGGTGGTTTTTTAAGATGTGTTATCTACTCTGTTTGTAGTAAATGAACTTTTTTGTGGCAGTGGGACTTTGCAAACTACAAAACACCAATTTTGCTTGTGTTACATTAGGAGTAATGGATGAAAATGTCAGAAAGTATGATTGATTACAGCCTAGCTAAATTTCTTCTTTTAGAAGTGTCTTGAGCAAGAAACACAATATTACCTTTGTGAAATCTAGTATGAGAAAAGAAAAAAAAAAAGTACATGGATCTAGTGATTCATGTGTTGCAGTAGATATGCTAGAAGCCAAAGAACTATATTTGATGTGATTCCCAGAGGAATTTTTTTTTTAACAGTTACACATCTGTTGTAGCCTTGTGACCTGTTGTGCTCCAGTCACTTTGCAAAAAGATTATCATCACTTCCACAAGGAAACAATGTCATCACCCTCTGAGGATTTTTTTGTTAACTGTGGGAAATGCAAGTTAGTAGTAAGCACTGAAAAATTCAAATGCCTAGCAACAAAACAGAAATGAGAATGGGATAAAAGTCAGATACATATCACTGGGGGGCAATCTATTCAGTGCCTATCGAGAAAAAAACTTAAACTACTCTTCATTTTACATCTGAATATATTCTATGACTAGAGAATAGACTGCCTACTACACACAAGTCAATAAAAGTTAGAGCCCCCCCATGCCTCTTCCACAAAAGGTCATATGATTTAATTTAAGTCACGCTAGTATTCTAATATAATAATAATAATAATAATAATAATAATAAAACTTGGATAGGATACAGGCACTTAAGGTAGTCCAATGATAATGGATGGACTTTTATGATGTTAAATTGGCATCTATTATAAGGAAAAATTATTAATTATTTAAACATATGAATTGTCTTTTTTTAAAAACCTCAATTTATCCAGGGCTTAAACTTAGAGGAAAATCTGGATGAAATTTTTTTTTGCCTCTTATTATTTCAATGGGGTAAGTCTGCTTCCAACTGGAATTTATAGACAGAAGCTTTATTAAAATTTATAGGAGCTAGGGAGAATACTTGCTAAATACAGTGTGATAATAATTCTGGTTGGTCTTTTAGAATTCTTTTATCATTATGCAAAAAAGGTTTAATTAACATATGGCTCTGCACAGACAAATTAAAGTTGGTGATGAGACACCTTGATTCTTTTAAGTGCATAATCCCAATTCATTCATGACAATATTTCTCCATGACATGAAGGCAGGTACGGTAAGCAGACCAGGAGTTCTATAAACTATGATAGGAATCTGAATGTTTGCAAACCTTACTTAAAGTTCTAACTAAATGCAAATCTCATTACTTTAGAAAAGACCAAAGTCCTCAGAGAAACAATACATCGAATTTCTCTAGAAACAAAAAACGGCAGACCATGAAATAGCAGCCTGTCATCAGACATTGGGAGTTTGGTTTTCATCAGTAGCAGCTGAAACAGCCCTGCCCTCCCACTTGTCTCAGCAAATCGACAATGCCATCTGCATGCAAGCATGAGGATAAACCATGTCAATCCCCTTGCTATATATCACCAGTATATTCAAAGCAACCACAAACAAGCTATTTAAGGTCTTTCACTCCCTGAACCTAACAGATCCTCCCAGCTACTGGACATTCAGAAAAAGACAAATTTAAACTTAAAAAAAAAAAAAAGACATTTATTCCATTGCTGTCATGTCATCAACAGGAGAAATTTCCAACCAAAGGATTTCTGATTGATTTGTTTGGGGTCACACAGAGAGAAGAGGAAAAGTTTGAAAAAAATAAGCACTTAAGATGGGTGAATGGCAAATCTGAACAGTGAGGTGAATGAATACATTTTGAAAGCCTGCTCTGTGATAATAGAACAAAAATGTATTGGTGGCCTCTAATACCGCCTGCAAAGGAGCAAGAGTCAACATTGGCTACATAGTGATTTCCAATTCTGTCTTTACTACTGCAAACATGTTCTCAAAAGTTCTGTCTTCTGTGGGGAATAAAACTTCTCACACAGAGATAAAATGAACAGCACAAATATGCACAATGGAAGCCACATGGGAGCATTAAGCCCCAGAGAGCAAATTGATTAAATATAGGTTTAAAAACATTCACAGGGATTACTCTTGATACTTGGGGGGAAAGGTAAAAAGGTTTCAAATTTATTAGATAATCCTCATTCATCAGGAATGACAGATTCCAAAAGACTAAAAGGGAGCAAATTAGATCATGTCATGATTAAACACAAAAATAAAATGATGATAAATTTATATTGTTCTTTAAAAGTCTTTTAGTGATTTTTTATTTTCAATTTTCACAACCAAGAGATGAGGAAAGATGAAATCTTTCTCACAAAGGTGAAATAATTTTCAAGGATTAAATACACAGTGATTAAAAGTAGGATTGGGGGTAAAGACTAGATTTTCTGACCTCAATCTAAAATTCTTTCCATTAACTATGCTGCCTCTCTTTTATTTTATTAAACCATATGCACAGTAGTACAATGGACAGATAGCTGGTTCTCTTTGTGTGACTCTAGGCAAAGCATTTAATGCCTTTCCTCACAATCAGAGAAGGTAGGAAAAGAAGAGGATTTATGAAGTGCCAAACACTATATTAAGGATTTTACAGATATTATTTCATTTAACACAACAACCTGGGAACCTGGGCTATGATTATTTCCATTTTACAGTTAAGAAACAGGCAGAAAGATGTTAAGTGATTTGGTCTAAGCTAGTTAGTAAGTGTCTGAGGTCACATTTGAACTTCAGGTCTTCCTGACTGCAGACCCAGATTTCTAACCACACACAGCTAACTTAGGAGCTCCTTAGGAATTTCCTACAACAAAGAAAACAAAGTTCTGTTCTATGGTGCTGTGTGAAATGCTATAAAGGCTGGTAATGACGATACAATTTAGCATGTCTCAAAACAATAGTTTTTAAATCATTTTCTGCTCAAATGAATAATGTATAAGTTAGATAAATAGGTACAAAGTTTAAAAATATCAATTATTACAGTAATGGCATGTAGAAATTCAGCAATATTCTAGCTATAGTTAGTGTCTCTTTCATTTATTCTTCAAAGATTACAAAGAATTTTAGTTAAAAGAATAAATTGGTGAGAAGCTCTAAATGGAAAGATCATTTGCTAATCATGAGGATTCTGTTGTTACAATGCTCTAACCAGAGAATGTAAATCTTCTTTGAAAATTATGTCCTCAATAAAGGTGAGCTAGTTTCTTCAATCTTCCCAGGGACAATCATGCTAACATGAACTTAGTCTTAATAGAAATAGAAGGTTAAAAAGGAGATTTTATAATGTTAATTTACATTTTTATTGAAAATTAGACAAAGGATCCTATTCTATTCTGTTGGATATCAACTTTTAACCATCAATTTCACTTATCGAAATCCCTTACTTCCTTTAAAATATCAATTCCAGTTTCTCCATGAAGTTTTCTGTTCTCCTTTTCCCCCCTTTTGAAACAAACAAACAAAACTCTGCTATTTGGCTCTTTAAGACCTTTATACTCTACATTCTTTTCCAGTCCTTTTACTTTGTATCACTCTTGTGTTACCCATAATCCAATGAAACTGGCATTCTTTCATAAAAACATCCTCCTAACTTACTCATTTTCAAAAGCTGTCACCTATGACTGACTTAATCTGAGTGTCTTCCATCTGTTAATTATCTTCAATTTCTCCATATTTATGCTCTTGATCCATGAATGCTGTTTCCTCCTCTTGATTATAAGGTCCTTGAGAGAAGACACTGGTTTTTCCTCTTTGGTATCTCCAGGACTTTGCACAGTAGCTGGTATATACAGTTATTCCGTTCTACATCACAAAAGCTAGGGGAACACAGCACCCCTGCAACCCAGAAAATCCCCATAAAATTTTTTAGTCCTTGCATAATTATGCTATAGAAAAGTCTTTATTATTATGGTACTAACTGATAAAATATGTTGATGCTATATAATACCACACATATATTTTGTGCATTTCCAAGTTGCTAAACTTTTTTTTCCTGTGTCATCTGTGGCTTCTACAAAATTCCCCAAAATTTCCATTTAATTTTTTATGACAACCCATGATATCTAGAAACCACAATGGGGAAAGTCACAATGTGGAAGGGATAATGTGGGTATATAATCAATAAATGATTGTTGACGTGACTTGAAAATAACCCTTCCCTTTCAAAAATATTTTTCATATGTCATTTCCTCTTTGTACTTCATAGATTACTATATCATAATTACTAGTATAGATATCTTTCTCCCTCTTTGGAGCATATATACTCTGACAGCAGTATTTATTCTTCAATATCCTGAGTATAGTCATATGCTATTATATACTATGTAGTATATACTATACTATATAGACAACTATATAGTATATAGTTGTATGCGTAAAAGTCTAAACTCCTAAGTCTGGCACTCACGGGCAATCAGAAGAATTTGCAAACTGACTTTCCATCCTGTGTCATAGGAAATCTTCTTTTTATATACTATATGATAAAAGTGAATAAATCTACTTGCTCTTTCTGGCATATTCCCCATGTTCTTCTATGTCATGATTTTGCTAGCTCCAATCATTGCATGTAAAATACTTCTCCCATTGCATGTAAAATACTTCCCCCACCCCTCTCTACTGATATCTAACCCATTCTTTAAAAAGCTTATTAAGTACCATCCCTGAGGAGCCTTTTCTAATCTATCCTATCAGGAATTATTCCCTATCTCCACCCATTGACACACACATAACATTTAAGTTTTACATTTATGAATTTATCACATTCTTCATATTTAACTGACTCCATAACATTGACTGTGCACCTATGTGCCAAAAATTGCACTAGGAATACAAAGATGAATAAGCATAAGTATTTGTTTGGCACTTTGGATACAGAGACAAAAACAATTCTTGCCCTCATGGAGCTTGCATTCCATAGAGACAACCAAGTGACAATGAGTACATAAATAAATATATGTATAAAATTGGTAGCCACAGCTTTAACATTTGAGGGAATCATCAGTTTAGTATTCATGCAAAACTGGAGCTTGAACAGTTTTGAAGGGAGCAAGGGATTATAAGAGGAGGAGGTAATTTGACATAGAAATACATATGCAAAAACAGAAGTGGAAAGTCTTGTTCCATATATGAGGAAGAACAAGAAGTCCAGTTTGGCTAAACTGCAAAGTACACAAAAGGGAGTAGCACATAATCACACAAATCAGAGTGGGAGAAGCTTTAAGGCCGAAACAGCTCACTATTAGAATTAAGGAGAATGATATAGTCAGAACTGCACTTTAGGAAAATCACTCTAGGTGGTAATGTGGACAGATTAAGAAGAGAGACATAGCAGGGAGGCAAATTAGGAGATTGTTGCAGGAGCTGTCTAGGGAAGTAGAAATGAGTCTGAACTAGACAATAAGGCTGTGTGAGTAGAGAAAAAGGGTTGATATAAAAAATATTCTTGAAGAAGAAATAATATTTGGCAACTGACTGATGATGGGGTCAGGGATAGTGCTAAGTCAAGAATAAATAACAGGACAAAGGTTTTCATACAGGTAAGAAGAGAATCAAAAGAGCCATGTCATGGTAGTGAAAGTGTCAAACTATAGAGAAAAGATCAGTTTTAATTGAGTGTTGAGGTCCAAAGTCAGATTGCCAAGGGCTGAGAAGTAAGGAGAGAAGAAGTTTGGTAAGGAAAGACAGGACAAATAGCAAATCAAAGCTAATGGGCATGTCTTTTTTTTTTTTTTTTTTTTTTTTAAGGACAAGGGAGTCATCTCTGAATTGGCAGGCAACAGAGAAGGAGAGATTAAAGATGATAAAGAAGAAGGTATTGATTATGGGGGCAATCTGCTGGGGAAGATGACAAAGTGTGAGATAGAAGGTATACAGACTCTGTTCATGTACAGTAACATTTCTTATGTTTTAAATAGAAAGTACTACACAGTAGACAAAAAAATAAAGAATTGTCATAACTGTGATATATGTTATCTTCCTTTTTGCCAAATAAAATCACTAGTTATTTCTTAAGAAAACCATTAAAATATTTTTAAAGGAAGAAAATATTGTGCAGTAAAATATTTAAGGACAAAAAAGGTGACTTTGGAAAACATAATCTACTTGTCTACAAAGAGAAAAGAACAATTAACTTTTCCATCCCAAGATACTGGCTTAATACTAAATAAAAAAATTAATCACAATTTTCAATCTGCTAAGATATTAAATTCAAATCAACAAGAGCTTTATGAAGCCTTTCTTTTGTCTGTTTTTATTATTTTGATAGTACACTGCAGCTGAATGCTAATTATAGTTTCAAGGTCTGTATAATTATGGAACTGTATGGAAGGACTGTTGATTTCATGAAACAGGACATACACATGAAATAAATGATTTCATGTGTACCTTACTGCATGACATAGGGCAGCTACTATGTTATTTTGAAATTACAAAATAGGATACAGAAATAATTCCTGGCTCACTCTTTGGGAAATAATATTTAATTAATAAATACAAAAAAAAATAGAAACAAAATTAAACCCAACTGAGTTTTTTTGAATTACAGAAAAGATAACAAAGGGTTTAAAAAAAACCACCATATCCTCAAGAAAAATAAAGAGCATTTTCAGATTTAAATAGTGGGACAGTGCTGTCATGTTATCTCTGGCCTTTTCCTTTTAACTTTCATTCTTTTTTCTAAGTGTTAGTTTTTAAAATTCTGTTTGTTTCATAAGTGAAAAAAAAATCATATGTAAGACTACCACAGGAACAGCAAACTACAGCTAAATGCTACATTTCATGAAGATTTAATTTTAAGTATTGAGCCCATATGTCTCTGACTTGGAAATAATATGACTGCTTGGGGGATGGGGAAGAGAAAGGATTTAAAATTCAATGAAAGGAAGAAGAAAAAAATGTCTGTGGCCCAAAGAATATACTAGAAAAAAACATTTAATACAGAATGAACAGAACTCTATTATTGATAGTTGGGATAATAAAAAGGAAGGGTAACAGCAACCATTCAGAACTTTTGTTTTTAAAGAAATTCTGGTGAATAGGAGTTGGTCTTTCTTTACAGGAACAAAGAATTGAAGACTTCTGGCACTTTATTTGTTAAGGCACACACCCACAAATATCACTGATTGGTCTCACCCATTGTAGTGAGCACTAAAAGCTTCATTAACACATCCTAATAAAACTTTTCACTAGTGCTGGTTCTTTCATCTACATGCAAAATCCAATGTCAGCAGGAGCCCTAGAGCTTCAGGAAGCCTGAGAGTGAAGCCTGAACCTATTAATGGTGTGCAGCAGGGTGTCTGGAGAGACAAATTTAGTTAGATAGAGTAGATCTAAAAGAGTAAATGCGTATGCAAAATTTCACACAATCAGGCATTTTGTCATTGGCTTTTACAGGCTGGAGGAGAGCAGACATGGAACAAAAAGTCTAACAAGCTTTCAAGTTTGTTCTCCATAAAATTTCACACTGCTATCAATAATTATTCATCCCAGACATTCTAAAAACAAAGTTGGAACAACATATACAAGAGACAATAAGCTACAGATGACACCACTAGTTTGGCCAAGGAAACATGATCTCTAATATCAATTGATCAATAAGAAGAGAGGATGGCAAGGGGATAAGCATTCATCAAGTTCCTACTATGTGTCAGGAACTATAATAAATGCTTTGTAAATATCTCTTTGATCTTCATGACAAACCTTCAACATAGGACTATTATCGCCCTCACCTTACAACTGAAGAAACAAAATCAAATATAGATTAAGTGTCTTCTCCAGGATCATATAACTAGTAAGGATCTGAGAGGTTTGAACTCTGGTCTTCCTTACTCCAAGCAAAGCATTCTTTCACTATAGCTCTCTGGATTTATTTACCAAGCACTCATTATTGTACACTGTGTTTAGGTGCTGGTTATATAAGCATAACAAAAATAAACAGCCCCTATTCTCAAGGAGTTTACATTTTATTGGGGAGACAATACAAACATAAAAATATGTGTGTGTATTATATGTATGCATATGTATGTGTACTGTGTATATATATATATATACATATATATATATATTTATAAAAGGCATATCTATGTATACATATATATAATATTATGTATGGAAAGGAATACTCTTATGTGTAAGGAATATTCTATTATGTGTATGTATACTGTATTCTTTACATACATATATCTATATGTACATATATGTATACAGATAAATATGCATGCTTGAATTTATGTAATATATACATATACATAAATATATACATTCACACATATAGGTAAACAAATAAAAAACTAAATCTACACGGGAAGGAGCGAGGATAGTAGCATTGAGAGAGAAAAGTCAAAAGGCTCCATGAAGAAATAAGCTTTAGTTGAGTCTTGAAGGAATCAAGGAGTTAGTTCCCCAATGACAAAGTAAGGAGAATGTTAAGATTTTTAGTAGTATGAATTTAGTAGAATGAAACAATCACTGTATTTGTATCCTCAATTTCCAGAAGCATCCGTATCACTTAAAAGTTTCTTAATTAATTGAAGAGACAGTGTATTTCAGGTATGGGTGACAATCAGAACAAAAGCTTAAAATAAAGAGATATTATGCAATATAACACCTCATATACATTTCAGTTGGAAACATGGAAATAGTCTGTAACTATGAATTGTTGATAGGTGGTTAAAAAAATTCCTCTTCATTATATCTTAAAAGAATGATGAAAAAATTTAATTCCAGGAAAAACTGAATTGCCCAAGGTCATTCACACATCTAGTTAGTGACATAAATAAGATTCAAAATAAAATTACCTTAAATGTCTTGCTCTTCTCAAAACAATATTTCTAAAATGAAGCAGTTATTATCTGCTATTAGCAGACCATTTCTCATTAGTTTTCATTCCCTGACTCTTTAAAATCCTAATATTTTCCCCAAAAGGAACCAAAACACATGCCAAAGTGTGAAAAGTAGAATGTTGGAGTGGAATTTGGTTGACCCTTAAAAAGTATATTTCATTAAATTATTAAAGTAAAGAAGAGAGAACAAAGTTAATAAATTTTAAAAAGATGGAACATAGAAGCCAAGAAAAAATGGAGTAGACATAAAAGGATAAGAGTAAATAGCTTTAAATATTTTTCAAAGTGAAACAAAACGAGAGAATGAATGAGAGAGAGAGACAGAGACAAAGAGAGAACAAGATTGCAGTTTTCTCTCCTTAATCATTAAGAAACATGCTCTCAAGAATCAATCAACCCTGTAGTTCCCTGTACCATTTTCTGAGAAAAGTATCCCCTATACAACATGAATAGTGTCCTCTCAAGGCAGTCCATTATATTTTTGGATACTTTTAATTATTTAATGAGTCTTTTTATTCAAGTCTAAAATTATGATCCTGAAACCACTACCCATTGCTTCTAATACTGACTTATGGGACCAAATGAAACTAGTCTATTTTTCACAGGAATGCCTTTCAAATATTTGAAGACAGAAATCATATGCTCCTTAAATCTTCTCTTCTCCAGACTAAACATCCCCAGTTCCTGATATAAACTCTAACCCCTTTCAGTAACCAAATGGTCTCTTCAGCTTATTGATGTCAATCCTAAAATGTGACACATCGAAGTAAACACAATACTACAGATGTACTCTGACCAGCAGCAAGTATAAAAAGATTTTTCTTTATTTCTGGGTACTGTACATCTCTTAATAGTAGTCTAAGATATTGTTACTTTCCCAGCTGAAGTGTCAAATGATGAGAGAGAGAGAGAGAGAGAGAGAGAGAGAGAGAGAGAAGAGAGAGAGAGAGAGAGAGAAAGAGAGAGAGAGAGAGAGAGAGAGAGAGAGAGAGAGAGAGAGAGAGAGAGAGAGAGACTGAAAAGTAATGGAGAGGGGGGGTAAGATAGGTAATTCCTAAGAATCAGTAATGGAGCTGGAGAGAATTAGCGAGAGTGAATAAGTGAGCATGGTTGGCTTGGGCACTTCCTCAAATTACATTTTGGAGATTGAGTTTGTAGTTACTGAAAACTCCCAAGTCTGTTTTGGATGAACTGTAGTCAGGCTTACAACAGTGCAATTGTGGTGGTAAAAATGTTCTTATGAGGTTTGTAAAACAACAACAAAAAGTAAGCAAAGAAAGAAAGAATATTCCACCTAGACCTATGTAATTCTTTCATCTAAACAGAGGCACTTCCATGAGCTAGTTTACTGAATATTTCCTTAAAATGCAGTTACCAAGACGCTTAAGTCCTAGAGGGACTGAGTGAATATTTAACAATTCCAATATCCAGATACTTCCTTTTGTCATCAAATCCCACAAAGAAGGCCTCATAGAATATTTCTTTTGAAGGGAAAGATTACACTTTGGATAGAATGCAAAGCCTGGAATCAGGAAGAACCCGATTCCATTCAGGTTCATTCGATTCAAATTCAGGTTCAATTCAAATACAGGCTCAGCCACTCACCATCTATATGGTTCTGGAAATGTGACTTAACTGTTTGCCTCCTCAATTTCTTCATCTGTATAATGGGGATAATAATAATAGCACCTAATTTGAAAGACGTTTTGAGTATCAAATGAGATATAACTGTAAAATATTTAGTACAGTTTTTGGCGCATAGTGGTTAATATAAATATTAACTGCAGCTATTGTCATTTTCATCATCATTAAAATTATTATCACTAACTTGTCAAATTATCCCATCCTGAAAGAATTTTTGAAGGCCATCGCTATTCCAGTTCATGATAAAAGAGTCTCTAAAGGTTCAATATTAATTATTTTCTTAAATTATTAAGTACAAAATTCCTTAAGTATTTTGGAGTCAGAAGAACTGAGTTCATATCTTGGCTTTGTACTTCCTGTAAGATCTTAAGCCAGTCACTTTGCATTTATGAACCTCAGTTTTCTCATTTGTAAAATGTAAACACTGATCTAGGCGATCTCTGAGGTCCTGGACAACTCTAAATCTTAAATAAGATCCTAATGCCTTGCTATCCAGAATTAAAGAAATATACCATGATTCATATTTATCAGTTGGCATTAATTTAAGCTGCTATAAAATATGGATCAGAATTTTGATTGAGAAAGAGTAATCATAAATGTAGTTCAAAAAGCAGTAGGCAACAAGAATGAAAAGGTAAATCATAAAAAAGCACACACAATTAAAATAAAACTCACATGTTTTCTAATTTATACTTCTTACTCTAGGTTATTAAATTCTTCTACTTTTGAGATATGTAACAAACAAACCTTTTTTTTTTACTGTAAAATTTACATTTATTACATTAATATAGTTTAGCCTTCCAAAAGAAAACTTTAAGCAATAAATGGAATTGTGTCAACTCTCTAAACACATTCACTTTTGAACAAGAAAATCTTCCTTTTCTTCTAACATCACAAAGACAAGTATATAATTACTAATTCTCTTTTTTGTTGAAGTGTCATGGAGAAGTTGATACTACTCTTCTTTCTATATAATAATTTTCATTACATATTACATTTATGATGGACCCAAACTTACAAAAGGAAATTTCCCTATTGAAGAGTATAAAAGAAATCTTCAGGTTATAAAAATAATTTTAACATCTATTTGAAGTATTTAAATGTAGTACTCACATTTGGCCTTTAGAGGCATGCTTAAGTTCTAGAGGTAGTTAATATATGCCTCCATTCTGAAAAAATTATTGAATTCCACCTACTGGTAGATAGTAAAAAGGAATCTCATATAAAATTAAACAAAACCTCCCAAAAGTGACAATTAAAATAACTGAAGGAAGGAAATTGTTTTCCTTTACAGCTTCCTCTTTTCATTAAAAACAAAACAAAAAGCAATGCTGTATTTTAAAAACAAAGCATTAATACTTGCACAATAACAATTAGATTACAAATTCTGAGTGTTTTCTCTAACACAAGAAATCAGTAATTTCACTTACAGGAATCTTCACATCTTCACAATATTGACAAATAAAGTAAATATTTGCAAACACATTTTAAAGCTTCTATTACTGAACAGAAAGAAGGAGAAAAAGCTAGGGAATGAAAAGGAGGAAGAAAGAGATAGAAGAAGACAGAGAGGAGGAGGAGGAGGAGGAGGAGAAAGACAGAGAGAAGGAGGAGGAGGAGGAGGAAGATAGGAAGGAGGAGGAGGAAGAGAAGGAAGAAGATAGAGAGGAGGAGGAGTAGGAGGAGGAAGAAGAAGAAGAAGGAGAAGCAGCAGCAGCTAGAAAGTGGGGGAAGAGAGGAGGAGGGGAGAAAGAAGGAGAGAGAGAAAGGAGGGGGGAGAGAGAGAGAGAGGGCAAGAGAGAAGAAGAGAGAGAAAGAGAGAGAGAGAGAGAGAGAGAGAGAGAGAGAGAGAGAGAGAGCGCGTACCCCCCACCCAAGTGCCAGAAGCAACCATCACTTTAAATGTCAAAGATCTTTAGCAAAATTATATATTTTTGATTAAGTAGATCTACTTAGAACAATGTGGAGATTCTTGGCATTATATATTAAGATCACAATTTTCAAGTCCTCTGAAGACACTGGAATGTTCTGCTAGTAATGAAACAAATGAATCAATGAAATTTACTCTGTAGACCAAAGTATCAAAGAAGAATCCAAAGCAATGGAAACTAACAGGTTACAGATTTTTTAAAGGAAACATTGGAGATAAAAATGCTGGCAAATTTGGTCTTGGTTCTCTTGAATTATGGTAAATTACACAAGTGTTTTAAGTCCCAAATAATAAGTGACCTTAAGATTCAAAGATGGCAGCTGGTGGTGCAATGTATATAGTGCTAGGTCTGGGATCTGAAGGATCTGAGTTCAAATCTACACTCAATCATTTATTAGTTGTGTGACCCTGGCAAGTAACTTACCACTCTTTCTTTAAAAACAGCTTTTTAAAAAAAAAATCATATAAATGGTCAAAGGATATGAACAATTTTCAGATGAAGAAATTGAAACTATTTCTAGTTATATGAAAAGGTGCTCCAAATCATTATTAATCAGAGAAATGCAAATTAAGACAACTTTGAGATACCACTACACACTTGTCAGACTGGCTAAGATGATAGGAAAAAATAATGCTGAAGATTGGAGGGGATGTAGGAAAACTGATACATTGTTGGTAGAACTGTGGACAGATCCAGCCATTCTGGAGAGCAATCTGGAACTATGCTCAAAAAGTTATCAAACTGTGCATACCCTTTGATCCAGCAGTGTTTCTACTGGGCTTATACCCCAAAGAGATACTAAAGAAGGGAAAGGGACCTGTATGTGCCAAAATGTTTGTGGCAGCCCTGTTTGTAGTGGCTAGAAGCTGGAAAATGAATGGCTGCCCATCAATTGGAGAATGGTTGGGTAAATTGTGGTATATGAATGTGATGGAATATTATTGTTCTGTAAGGAATGACCAGCAGGATGAATACAGAGAGGACTGGCGAGACTTACATGAACTGATGCTGAGTGAAATGAGCAGAACCAGGAGATCATTATATACCTCAGCAACGATACTGTACAATGATCGATGCTGATGGTCGTGGCTCTCTTTAACAATGAGATGATTCAAACCAGTTCCAATTGTTCAGTAAAGAAGAGAATTACCTACACCCAGAGAGAGAACTATGGGAAATGAGCATGAACCACAACATAGCATTTCCCCTCTTTCTGTTATTCTTTGCTTGCATTTTTGTTTTCCTTCTCGGGTTTTTTTCTTTATTTCTAGATCCAATTTTCCTTGTGCAGCAAGATAACTGTATAAATATGTATACATATATTGGATTTAACATATTTAACATATATTGGACTACCTGCAATCTAGAGAAGGGTGTGGGGGGAAGGAGAGGAAAAGTTGGAACAGAAGGTTTTGCAAGGGTCAATGTTGAAAAATTACCCATGCATATGTTTTGTAAGTAAAAAGCTATAATAAAAAATATCACAGATAAACTTTTTTTGCTTACGTCAAGCAAATACTGCTTAGGCAAAAACATTATACCCCATCTATCCTCTTTAAGCTCCATATGATCTAGTATAGTGAATTTAATTCATGGATACTCATAATTAATTTCTTGACACTTCATAAATGAGCTAAAACTGACAGCAAAAAATAAGAATGACTCAATAGATAATCTCATTTTATAAAGTTTTTGATGTTCATATGAGCCTGAAGAAGTTGTCATTCCAGAATTAGCTTAGCTAAACTAAGGAAAGATCACAATCATTGATTGCCAAAAATGGTGATTCTTTTCCAGAGAAATTCAGTAAATCATCTATGAAAGCATGGGGCGTGGAAAGGGTATGATCAGATAAAAGGACTACACATAAAGATGAAATTATAAATTCTTGAATCTTTAAAGTAATGTTTATATATATATATATATATATATGTATGTGTGTATATATATACACACATACATATATATAAAACGCATTTCACGATCTTTCATTTTAGCTCTAAAATTTCTGGAATAAAACTAATCAAAACATCACGTGCTTTTTCAAAAGCTTCATCAATTTATGCTAGTTTTTGATTTTATGAACAAAAAATAATAACTTAAAAGTATTGTGAATTTCTTGGGATAATACATTATTAACAGTATTTGTATTAGAATTTTTACTAACTGCTATATTTCTAGAAAACAACAAAAATTACTTATTTGTTATTTTAACATTTTAATAATAGTTATCAAAGTCACTGGCAAAAATTAAATTAAAATTTTCCTATAAAGTGTCATAATGGCTTTGAAATTACTTTTTTTGTGTTTGTATTGAGGAGGGAAAAAAAACAACCACAATAACCACACACAAAAACCATCAAACAAAAATTACAAATCTACACAGAGACACAAAGAATAATAGTCGTTACTCTTCAAAGTTGTTAAGTCTAGGTCAGTCAAGCTCAGGCTTATTAAATAGAAGGCTTTATGTCTTCAGATGGGTATGAATATGAACAGGCCACCAAATGGTATTGGATTATTGCTTTTCAGTCTCAACATTATTAACATGCACAACCATGAGACAAACCACCTCATTCACAAACCCACAAGAACAATTCAAATTACTATAGATCCCTTACCAACACCCAATCACACTTGAGGAAATGAAACATATAACAAGTTTCTGACCAAATGTGGAGTCAAGCATCAAGTACAGAAATAAATAGGGCTTACATTCAAAACAGAAGATAAGCAGAAAAAAAAAAAGCTTAATAAAAGTAATTTATCTTGCACAGTGCCTGATTTTTAAGACTGGTCTTTGCTTCAGCTTATACAGTCCTTACATGCTATTCTACATGGGTTTTGTAGACAAGAGAAATGTGGATTGACCCATAATGAAGATGTAAATAACAAAAGTGTTGGTTGATGTTAATACAGATGGAAGAATTCTTTTTCTTAGTGAGAAATCATATCATAAACTTGAATGAAAATTTGTAGAATGCTTAACTGTGATGGAATAACTACGACAATGTCTAAGAAATATATTTTTAACAAGGATTTTGAGGGATTCATTGATGGACCAAGTAAACAAAACTAAAGTTAATATGGTTGACTTTAAAAAATTAGATTTAGTGGTTTCTTTTTTCACTTTTTAAAATCAGTTACACAAATACAAGAAAGAAAACGCCTAACTTTAGTTTTAGTTTATGTGCAGAAAATAAAACAGCTTAGAGATTTTACTACTTTGTGGTATGATAATAAAATGTAGATACTAAAAAAAAATCTAATTCTGCTTAAGAAGGAATGAAGTTCAAGTTCAACAACAATAAAGATAATGTTATACTAGAACATATATTTATTATGTTTGAGTTCTTAATACTATGTTTTAAAGGGGGGGATGATAAATTGAAGTGGCACCAAGAAATCAAAATAGTCAAATATTTGGAAATTATATCATCCTAGGAAGAAGTTCAAGATATTTAGCCTACAGAATAAAGGGACTATGGCAACTACAATATAGGCTAGATTATGTTATAAAGGTCCTAAAGGCAAAACTAGGGTCAATGAGTTAAAGTTATCCAAATTTTGGATAAATAAACTTTTTTAAATGATAAGGGATAATTAAAAAATAGAATAAGCTGCCTTTGAAGTGGAGATCATGAGCTTTCTATCATTGAAAGAGTTAAAAATAAATTAAATGCCCATCTATCAAAAATGTTGTAGAAGGGGATCCTGAAATTTGGAGAGGGTTTGATTAGGTACCTTATGAGATGCCTTCTAACTCAGTTTTTTGAGCATCTAAGTAATCTTCATATTTCTTTTTTAGAGTTAGGGTGATGGATACTAGTTTCTAAAAAGCACATTTCATACTTTTGAAGAGAGAGCTATCCAAGCTCTCCATTCTTGTAAGAAACAGAGGGGTTATGCCTGTTGGTAAATTTGACAATCACCACATGTAAAGCACTGGAGGGGATGGTTCTCTGTGGTTATGACAGCAGCAAAGCTTTTGCCTCTGTCAGACATATCTGACTGAAAACAGCAGGTACATCTGTGGGAAAAAAATGTGTCAGACAATAGTACTATGAAAAATTCAGTCTGTATCTCAAATACTATTCATAAAAAAATGAACACAGGGCAATTTTAACACTAAGTGGATTTCTAGCTACAATTATAAGCAAAACAAGATACCTCCCCTTAATACCTGGCAAAGTTACATGAAATAATATGCATTTGTAACCTCTAGGTGCTGGTGTGGAAAGAAAAAGTTGGTACCCATCTCCTGAACCCCAATCCTGTTTCCTCATTCCCCCTTCCCAAGAGGAGGGAGGCAGAGGGGAAGATTCCATTCTTCCTAAGCAACATTCATCTCTATCCATAATAGATAGGAACTTTCTCTTTTGATCCCTAACTCTACTCTTCACTAGGGAACTGCCCTCATTCAAAGCAGCCCATAACTGCTACAGATAACAGCTAAAATTTATATAATATTAACTTTGTGCCAGACACTGTGTTAAGCATTTTACAAGCATTATTTGGTTCTCACAATAACCCTGAGGGTAGGTGCTATATTCTTATTTATACTTGAGGAAACTGAGTC
Source organism: Antechinus flavipes (assembly GCF_016432865.1). NCBI lineage: Eukaryota > Metazoa > Chordata > Mammalia > Dasyuromorphia > Dasyuridae > Antechinus > Antechinus flavipes. The sequence goes on along the minus strand of NC_067398.1, from coordinate 489,423,476 downwards.
AGAGTTAAATGACCGCTCAAGATCACAGAGCTGGCAAAGTCTGAAGGTGGTTTTCAGTTCACATCTTCCTGATTCTAGACTAAGCATTTTACCCATTGCATTAAGCTACCTCTACATATGATTATATTCATAAAAACAATAAGAAAATATAACAATAAAAACAAACTCAGGCTAGATATGTTTCTCTTAACCACCACCTAGAGACTGAATTTCCATTTTATTTTGTATAAGCACGTGAACTCCTTTTTACCCTTATACTATTGAGGGAAGATAAAAGGTACCGTATATGTATACCGTGTGCAGAGAAAATACATAGCTTAAAAAATAGCATTAAAATTTGTTCTCAAAATTATTTTAATCACATAAATGTCTTATATCTTACTCCTCCCTTCCACCAAATCAACAAATGGGGCAGGGTGATCAGTCCCTTCTACCTCAACGTCCTATAAGTATTGCCACAATCAAATAATTGCTGGGAGCTCTGGTCTTTTTCTAAGCATGGGTCGATTGGAAAAGATGAGATGATGATGTTGAAATAGCATAAGAAGCTGGTTATTACCACAAACTACTATTTAGAACTTTGTGGCCCTCTGTTATTCTCACCATCTTCCCTGAAAAAACTAACTTGGTTTTAAAAACTTGGTATTTACTTAATAGCATACATTTCACAACCATCTTGAGGACATGAAATGTTCCTTTTTGACTTCAAATTCCCTGCACCCATAGCAAATTGATTTGAACATCCTAAGTAATTTAATAAATGTTCCACTGAACATTTGGAATTGGAAGCAAATTTAAATATTACAAAAAAAAAAAGAAAGCAAAGATGGCAAGAGAATAATACAAGGAACAATATGATCCATGACTGTCACTTACTTTCTTTCCTTTGCAACAAGGAATTGCTGTGAACTACACCTACAGATTTCCTTTAACCAAAACTATTGTTACCTTTATAAACAATGATTAATTTTTCCTTCCTCTTCCTGTCGATTATATTACCCTAAAATGATCTAGAAAAGCTATGGTCTTATTTTATTCCTAAAAAACTTTTAAAGATTAAAAGCAAAAACCACTTGAAAATTTCTACCAAAAAATGTGTTCTTAAAGTGTTATAATAAATAAATGTGTATAACAAAAAGCAGGAACTGTGTTCTAAATTATTGATAATTTTATTTTCCTTACATCCAGAACACTGGCTATATTCAACAAATCACATAACATAAGTCAAAGATTAGCATCTTTTATGCCTGTCCTACAGAGCTGCATATCCCTCAGCATTTAAAAAAAAAGTCTTCCACTTTGCACTAAATGTGGGGTATAAGATGTGACTCAGATTCTAGATATCTTGATTTATTAATGAAACTGTTTAGAATTCAATTTCATAATGATTTCATGGAGATTCAAGAGACAGAACAACTCTCTCCTAACCCCTCCAAAAAATTCAATACTGGAAAAACTATATTTCATGCAATTTCCATTTATAACATGAAAAAGGTTTTCTTGGGCTTCATAATTTTTTCATTTATTCTATTTAATGATTATTGAAAATCAATAATTATAATTAAAGAGTAATTCAACTACTACTTATTTATGAATTTATCCATCCATGCATTTATTGTTTTGCTGTATCTAACTGCTTTGGATATAAAGGGATGTCCAAAAGTTTTGCTGCTGTCAGAACCACAGAGAACCTGTGCTTTACATGTGGTGATTGTCAAATTTAGCAACAGGCATAACCTCTCTGTTTCTTACAACAATGGAGAGCTTGGATAGCTCTCTCTTCAAAATAAGCACAGGAAAATGCCTTATTTTTTCATACTTAAAAAAATGTAACACTACTGTTAGTATTTATTGATCCTTTGACAACAATATAATTTAAATTCAAAATAATTAATGAATACTCTAGATCTAAAGCTAGAAGGGATCTCAGAGGTAACTATTGCCAACTGATCATTTTACAATAAGGAAATTGAAGAGAAGGGGCATTCCCGGACTTGACCAAAGTCTTAAGATGAGTAGTGGACAGAAGTGCATTTTCAATCTGGGACCTCTGACAGAATCAGTTTTCCTTCTAGTATAATATTATATATTAAGATAATTTTGAGAACCATCACTTTAATGTTATTTTCTTGGAGCTATGTAGTTTCTCAGCAAAAAGTATATGCTCACCGCATATTACTCAATAGCACAGGGTAAAGGGAAGTTCAGCTCTTTCTACAACTTACATAAAATACAAAATACAATAAGAGATTCAGTCTCTAGGTAGTGATTAGAGGAAACCTATCTATCCAGGATTGGTTTTTATTGCTATATTTTATTATTGCTTCTATTAATATAATCAAATATAGAAGCAGCTTGGTAGTACAGTGGGTAAAGTGCTTAGCCTAGAGTCAGCAAGACCTGAACTGCTGTTTACTAAGTTAACTAGCTCATGATCTTGGGTAGTCATCTAACTCTGTCTCAGTTTCTTCAACTATAAATGGAGATAATGGCACATACTCCGCCCCCCAGGGTTATTGTGAAAACCAAATGAAATAATAATTATAAATGGAGAAAGGGGAGAGATGGTAGGAGAGTGAGAGTGAATCATTAAAATCTGATGAATTTAAACTCTTGTTGCTTTTATGGAAAAGAGCCTGTCTCAAATTCGTGTGTGTATGTATGTATGGGTGTTCGTGTGTCTGTCTTCAAGGTCATCATTTTGTCACATATCAGTAGTTTAAATATATTATATGAATAGTTACATTTTTCAATTAATTACATTTTAAATATATATATATATATAACTGGAAAGCATTACAAGTTTGTCAGTAAGATTCATTATGCCTATAATTTGGATTATGTTCACTAGAGATCTCTAGTACAAACAAATCTTCCAAATGGCCCAATTAGTAAATAAAGCATTTATTGTCTCAATAAACTTGTCACAAGTTTTGCTGATCAAAATTTTCTTTTTTTAAAAAATCAAGTTCTACTACAACACATGGCACATATTTCATTTACTTTTGAATAGATTCATAACTACCAGAGTTGACATACATTGAAATCTTTTTAAAGTTTGATACAGAGATCTGCATTTCTTCTCAGAGCAAAACAAAAATAAAATCTATGAAAATCTTAATCCATTGCACTTGGTTGTCTACCTTTGAAAAATTAAAATCAAAAATTGAAAACCCCAAAACATTAAGCTCATGGGCATTCTCAAAAACCATGTTTAGAGTTAATTAATGGTAATAAGTCTTTAAATATAAACTCTTTTATTTACTTATTCTTTATTTTTATTTAATGATTTAAATATTATAATTCCATTTATTTATTTATTTATTCTTATTAAAGAGTACATGACTTTTCTTAAAATTAGTTTTTTTGGTTATTTTTATTTTATTATATTTATTTTTTCATTTATTTATCTATTCATTTATTTATTTTGTGAGGCAATTGGAGTTAACCAATCTGCCCAGTCACAAAGCTAACAAGTATTAAGTATTTGAGGCTAGATTTAAACTTAGTTCCCCTGACTCCAGGGCCAGAACTCTTATCTACTGGGCCATCTAGCTGCCCCTAGATGACTCTTTAACAAGCAAAACTCCCCTCCTCTTTTTTCCTTAAACACACTAAATTTAACAATCTTTTTCTATTTAAACAAAAGTGAACTATAAGCTCCATAATAGTAAATATTGAAGAATTCAAGCCAAGGGGGGACCAAGTTGGTAGAATAGCTAGAAGGATGGCCAGCCTCTCCAACCCAAGTCCTCTATAACGATTTAAAAAGCATAGTAAACTGAGTCCTGGTCCCTGAATTATAATTCCAATACAGAGGGGCAAAATATATATCATATTTATTTGTACACTTATCTTTTTTTTGTATCTAGACTCCTTCAGAAGCCCTGTTGTATTCAGTCTTGCATACCATTAAGTTTAATAGAGCATATAGTACCTTGCATATTGAACTTCCAAGAAAACAAAGGAAAAGAATTGAAGCAAAGATTTCAGAATAAGAAGTTGGTTATTGCTGGTATGTCTCTTCTGCTTAGTTAACAGGAAGATTTACACAAGTCATTAAAATAAGAGATATAATGCAGTGGAAGTTCGGCAGCTACCTACAAAATAGAGATTCTACTATGATTGATCAGGGTGAAATTCTACAAAAGTAGCAAAATGTAATTTCCTGAGTAAATAGATATCCATATACACATACACATATTATATATACACATATAGATATATATGTATACACATAAACACATACATTTATAATAACTAGAAATTAATTTCATAGTTTTGGAGCACATAGGACAGAATGAGAACATGACTTAAAATCCTGATTTTATTTAGTGAAAGTCAATTATATAATTTATTTTGAATTTATTTTGTCACCTGTAAAAAACAAAACAGCTTCAACTAAATAACCTCTAAATGTACTTTATAAATAACAATAATGATAGTATTGATAGAGGGCTTATCAGGTATAAAAAGTATTTTATCCATGCGTTATGGCATGTATTCCTTATAATGAGGTGTTATGGCATGTATTCCTTACAATGACTCTGGTAAGATAGTCATTAACCTCATTTTACAGATGAGATAACTGATGCTAAGGGACATTAATTGATTTGTTACAGTCACACTAGTCAAAAGTCTTTCTGATTCCAAGTCCAACCCTTTATTCATTATATCAACCAAATAACTACATAACCTCTAACCATTTTGTACGGAGTTAAGGAAAATAATAAACAAATAATTTAAAACTTTCATCTTTCAAATAAATTTCCCCACATAGAAATGCTAAATAACAGTTGAAGGGTATTTGTGAATCAATTCAACAAGTATTATATGACCCATTCTGTTCATCAGTTTCTTTTCAGTTAGCATAGGTAGGGAAAAACTTTCTGCTTTCCCAATCCATGTAGTTTATTTGACATGCCAACATTTTTCAAAGCTAAATTCTTGAAATCAGCTTTCTGGGCTATCTATCTATGGATGGATACATACAGAATCACAGAGCTGAGAGGGCCCTCAACAGATCATGTAGCTAAGCTTCATGCTTTAAGAAAAAAGCCACATCTAAGCTGTACAAGATAAATGGCTGTCTAGTCTAAAGACCTCTAGGGATAAAGATTTCATAAACTCTCTGCGTAAAATCCTACAGTGTTTAACCAGACATATTGTCAAAATTTTCTTCGAAAACTCTAAATTGCTCTTAACTCAGCTTGTCTCTTTCTTCATTATGCTATTTAATGGAAATAACAGAACAATGTGTACAGTAACATTTTCACCAAGCTAAGGACATGTATTAGCTCTTTTTCCTCTTAAATAAACTATTTAGATTCTAAAAGCAAAATTTTAATAAATTTATCTCTACCTTTAAATAGGTTTTTTTTTTAATTCTTCCCTGAGCAACCTTAATTTTGTCTGGCTTTTTTCTCAAACCACAGAGACACAATTAGGAAGCAATACTATAATAATGGCTAGGCGTACGTAAAACATAACCACATTTTTGCTTCATTTTCTATTCTTGCCTATTTAATCTTGCCTGTTCTCATTCAATTTTTCGATATCAATGTGACACTGAAACCAGATATTCAATTAAGTTCTCCTATTGTACTTAAGCATTAAATTCATTAACTATTTTATAAAAGTTAGTCATATGTACTTCTTACTCATTTTCCCTCTCCCTCCCTTCCTCCCCTCCTTTCCTTTTTCCCTTTTGACTTTCCTTTTTTTCTCTTTTAAGGAAATGATTTAATTTGAGAAATGCACCATAATTCCTTTCCTACTCAGAAGAAGTGAATTATTTTCAAAACAGTAACTTCTAGTCAAAATTACCTAACAGTATAAAGCTCAGCAGTCTTGGTGCAATGTCAAAGGTAGAAAGGGACTATTACAGAGAGAAGTATGTCAACTGTGACACTGACCTTAGAATGGAATAAAGAGTGTATTCCTGAGGCAATGTTCCATGAGAGAGACCTGATGAGGTGAACTAAAGTATAATTTTAAGAGCACACAAAAGATGAAGCAGCAAATAAGAATGTTCCAGGTCTTTTTTTTTTTTTAATAAAAGAAAGTAAATCTCTTCCAACAAAAAAAAAAGTCACACAATCATAATGAATGACATTTCTCAAAGTATAGTCCAAGGACTTGAGGAAGTCTGACTTACAGTGTTCCTCTGGGAATTAAAAAATGTGGCTAAGAAAAGGGAGAAGTTTGGATTGGGGGATTATATTCAAAAAGAAATGACAACAGCACTGAAAGATGAAGTAGAATAAAACTCAATAGAAAATCTGATACACATGACAAAATGAATATACTCATAATAGGTCATGAAGAGGGGGCAAATATGAGGCAAAAAAAGAGGGTATATCCAAATTTAATCAAATCATGGTAGTTCTGCAAATTATCAACCAATAGAGATCATGTTTGATCAATAGTCAATAAAATGGGAATTTTAGGCCCACTTTTTCTACCAACTTGCTAGACCCAACAGGAATTATGTATATAAACATTTTAAAGACATTAGAAAGAGAAATATGAATAAAATCTTTGAAATCATACCTTCTAAGTAACTTAGCACTTGAAAATTATGAAACTATGGTATTTGGTACCTTTGACCAACTCTATTAATGAATATGAAGCTAATATCACACAAATCATAAAAGAATTCAACTGTTTCAAATACAACAATGAGGAAAGGCAGTGAAGAGAGAAAGTTTGGATATATTACTGAATAGTGGATAGAGGGGTGGTCTTGAGAATCAGAAATAACTGGCTTTAAATCCTTTCTCTGGCAATTACGAGTGGTATGACCCAAGAAAGACAATCAACCTAAAAAGTTTCAGTACCCTGAGAAATAAATATAAGAATCTCACAGGGATGTCATGAAGCTAAAAATGAGAAGCTGTTTATAAAGTGTTTTGTACAACTTAAACTAATTCAATCACTTAGTTCTTTATCTATAAAATTAAGGGACTGAACTAGATGACGATTATGATAATAATCATAGCTAATATTTACATAGTACTTTTTATGGGTCAGGCATTCTACATAGTACTTAACAACTATTATTTCATCTGATCCTCACAACAACCCTATGATGTTTTATTCCCCCTCTACAAATGAGAAAACTGAGGCAAAAACGGATTAAGTTCCTCAAAGTCCCATACTAATGTGTATCTCATAGGTCACATTTGAATTCAGGTTTTCTTGGCTCTAAGCTCAGCGCCTGATCCAGTGCACCACTGAGACAATTGAAGTCTCTCTCCTCTGGCTCTAAATATATAATTCTTTGTCACTTGTTACTAGAATGCACCAATCCTTGAAAATAATAGTATCTTCACTACTTTGCAGATTTATTTTATTCTGTGTGCAATTATAGAACATCGAAGCTAAAAAGGACAAAAAGATCATCTTAATACAGAGGTTCTTAATTTCTGTAGAAGCACAAGGATCCTTTCTCAGTTAATAATGTTTTTAGGATGCATATTAAATGAGTATAAAGGAAACCAATTATATTAAAATAGAGTCAACAAATAAAGTCAACAAGAATTTATTAAGCACCTATTATATGGCAGGCACTGTGCTAAGTGCTAATTATCAAAATAAAAAGTAAAATAAAATAAATAGGTTCAGGAGCCCAAGGTTAAGAAGCCTCCTGACTATGTCCTTCCTTTAACAATTAAGATGTAGGAGAGCAAGAATGCTCTCCCAAATCAGTCCATTTTCTACAGTGTCATATTGCTTCACCTGGAAATAACTATGTGTGAATTTATCACTAGTTATGACTAAAGAACATTCACACAAAATTAATCTTGAATTTCCATAAGAAGTCTTTATCATATTCTTATTCTTTCTATTGCCTTCTCTGGATAATGCTGAAAAATTAGCACTTCAATTTTTGGAACATAGTCACATTTATATTATCACCTTGTAAAATTATCATTTTAATGATTTAAGTATAAGCACATATGATAAACATTAATTTAGAGTTGTGTACTTGTGTACAGCCCCATGAACATAGCAGATACTAACAAATGGTTGTTGGAAATTCAGTGAACTTGAGTGTAACCAAAAGATTTCATTGTGTTCAAATGTCAGTTCTGCTAGTTATAAGAAAAAGTGACCTTAGGTTTACTTACTCTCACTGACATTTAGTATCCTCGCTTAAGATGAGGGCAGAAACAACTACATGGCACAGTCAGAATTCAACATTCTAGGCCTGAAGTCAAGAAACCCATCTTCCTGAGTTCAAATCTGGCCTCAGACAATTAACTATGGGATACTGAGCAAGTGACTTCTTTCTGTTGTTCTCAGTTTCCTCATCTGTAAATAAACTGGAGAAGGAAATGGCAAACTACTCAACTATCTTTGTCAACCAAGAACAAATCAATTGGGATCACAAAGAGTTAGACACGATTGAAAAGTGATGACAATAGTTTATTACCTACCTCAAATGGGTCTTATAAAAATCAAATGATAATATAAGTAACTTGCTTTATAACCACCAATAATCAACAATATAATTATTAATTAGTAACATGCTAATATGATTATTGCATTAATAGGCTTGATGCTATTAATAATAATTAATAATATTAAGTATGTACTATATTCCAGGCATTGTACTGGACTCAAGAAACAAAGCCAAAAAGCTAATATCAAATGAAATAATGTATACAAAATGCTTTATAAACCATAAAATTCTATATAAATATTAAATCTCATTATCCAAAGAGCTTACATCCTCTAAGAGCAAATTACAGGTACACAGAAAAGAAAAACTATTATTTTTAAGAGCTATTATCATATGTATGACAAAGCAATACTACTTTGGCGGCACCATTCGCAAATTAAAGACATAGGAACTATAATCACTATAAGTTCTTTGTTTACAAAGTGAAACTTTGTAAATGATTTATTAGGGTTGCTATATCACAATAATGGAAGACAAGAAAAGGAGGTTTCATTACCTAATTTTCCTATTTAACTATCAACTTCTCAATTAGCCCAATAACATGTCTTACTACATAAAGTTAATGTCCTAATGAAGTCTCACTAGGAGCTACTAGGAGAAAAAAAAAATAGCACCTTACATTAACTAATTGGACTGGATTAGAAATATTTACTGCTAGACATTATGAAGTCTCTGCCCTCTATGTGACATTTTTTGGTGAAAAGAAATGGCTGAGATAGCAATTCTGTCACTTCCACTGAATACTCCCAAAAGGACAGCACTCCCTGACATGGGCATATAATAAGTGTTGACTAGCAGAACTAAAATGAAAATGCACATTTTTATTCAGGTATTTTTGTCACTTATGTCCAATTTAATCATACCAAAATCTGATGTTTTACATATATAGCACTCTTCTTAAAAGTTATTCAAAGTACTAACACATTATCTCATTAACTCTTACTGAATTTTTTTAACTCAATTATAAAATGCTGCACCATACATTTTGTTTTAATTCCTTTTACATTTATGCTCTTTTACCTCACTAAGCTATAGTTTCTTGATTATGACAGACCTGGTTCTACTGATTCAATCTTTACTTAACTCCATATAAGGTAGTCAGGTTCACCAGAAAAAGAAGAAGGAAAAGATTTTCATGAAAATGGAGTCAAAGAAGATCAGGATCAGAGAAAGCTTCATGGAACAGGTAAAATTTAAGTTGGCAACGGATTTCAAAGATTAAGTAAGAATTGCTGCACAATGATACTGATACATAAAGTTGATAGTGAAGGAAATTACACACAGAAAGAATTGTAAGATCAAAAGTTTTTTTAAGCCCTGGCAGAAGTCAGGAAAGGATGGAGGTGATCCAGGAGAAAGCAATATAGATGAGTTTGATGGAAACATGGAATAAATGAAGGGTAGTAGCTGGAGAAGGATCTAAAAAATAAATAAATCCCAAAGAACCTTTAGTGACAGATGAAGAAATCTAGACTTTACTGAAGTTTCAAATCTGTGCAGATTTTAATTTTAATAAAATAAAGTTAAAACACACACAGAGACACACACACACACACACATAGAGTAAAGTACACTGCAAAGCAGAGATTCTGGTCCTTAGACTGAGATCCAAGAATCCTCAAGGAGTCTGTGGGTTAATGTAGGGGCATTTTAGGGGGATTTCACAATCCTGCAAAGTAGATATTATTAATATCCCCATAAAATATATGAAGGTGAATGAAAGAAAAATATACCTTATTTATCCTATAATTTTATTTTATAGACTTAAAAACATTATTCAGAGAAAAAGCACATGGATTTGCAAGATTACCAAAGACATGCCATAACATACAAAAGGCTAAGAATTCTTGTGGGGAGCAGAGGCTGAAAAAGATGAGCTCTATCACCCCTTTTCTAAATTTTATAATCATTTTTGTCCCTTCATTATTATATATATATGTGTATGTATATATATGTATATATATATACCCACATACACATATTTATGTATATTATATATATATATATATATGTATATATATGTATATATGCCCAAATAACCTAGATCAAAAAGATCTAAAAACACTTTCAAGAAGCTTAAGGGAAGATTGAGAAATACTGAAAAATTAGATGTCTACAGAAGGTTGTAAGCTTCAAAGTAATATCACTTGTAAGTATCACAGATCAGTGTAAAATTAAGGAAGGTTAGTTTCCACAGAACAATTAAGTTTCAGTCTCTCAAAATCCATGAGAAAAAAAGAATTCAAGGCACAGGTAGACTGAGACTATCAGAAAGAGTTGTGGTTTTGCGAAAACCACAAGTTTAAGATAATAGCTGATCCAGGTCAAACTGATTGGGGTCAATGACCTGATTTCACCAAATTGCTAGTGGACCCACTTGAGGCTGATTGAATATTAAACAACATACTTCATAGGAGGAGTTTTCTGCCATTTTTGAATATGCAATGTATGATGAGAGAGGGAGAACATCCTTATACATATTTAGGGAGAAATATACAATAGGTGTATGAGAAACACTGTGACCCAGAAAGGAATGGACCAATCCAAACTCTGAAGGGAGCTAACAAGTATAAAACTTCTCTCACTTCTGTGTTAGGTGGAAGAGGGGAGCTACTTCTGGCCAGAAACATTAAGACAATTTCTTAAGATTCTCCTTTAATAAATTTTCCTCAATATCTGATTTTCAGTATCAAGCATGTTTCTAACAAAAGTAACCATCTTTGCCAAATTTAATATTCATGAGAACTGACAAAATTCATGGGAGAATGAATCCTAGTTTTAAAAAATAAAAATAAAATATCTGATGCTATTCATCTGATTATCCAGTTAACTATTGCAAGAATGGAGAGTCTCTCCATAAAGCATAAGGTAACGTCTATTCCTTTTCCTCCTGAACTTCCAAAGTGTTTTTTATCATAAAAGTAAGAAATTGCAAGACTGGCTTGTGTTAATTTCCTCATCTTTTCTTTCCCATCCACAGTCCCTCAGCCCATAGTATTACTGTACAAAGGAGTTGTGGGGGAAGCCTCAAAGGCAAGTGGTTAAATGAAACACTCAAGAAAAGGAAAGTGTTGGAAATAACCACAAGCAGAAAAATCAATAGGTTGCTTCACTCACTTTTGAGGATCTCTTTAACTTAAAGCTGTAGATTGTAGTTTATATCATCCTTCATCGTTCATAAAGTGCTGTTTTCCTCACAAAAACTTTTAAGGCATGATGTCACATCATGACAGGAAGGAAATGTGTTGGCTATGACTACTATATAGAACAAAAATGAGAAAAACAACAGCCTGTTATAGTTGGAACTTAGGAGTTAGACAGGGTCTGGGTCCTAATTCACTCAGTCAATAAACATTTAAGCACCTACTGTATGCTAAGCACTTTTGCAAGGCACTGGGGGATACAAAGAAAAGCAAACAAACAAACAAAATTAGCCACATTCCCTGCTCCCCAGAAGCACAAAGACTCAAGGAAAAAAGTAACAGGGGTGTATATATATATATATATATATATATACACATGAGTTCCATTTCAAGTTAGGAATGAATCATGGGATATAAATTCTAGATTAGAAAGAATTTAGAAGCTTTTTAAATCTAACATTCTCATTATACAGTTGAGGAAATTTGAGTCTCAATAAGGGCAGGTTATTTATCAAACATCACAAAAATGTAACTGTAGGGATTTGAACCCACGTCCTCCATGTCTAGAGCCAACTCTCTTTCCACTGTATTTCCATTGTCTTCTATTTTAGATTATAGTGCTCCTATTGTATTGTTGGGTTTAGCAATCAGCAGTACTACACCTTTTCCCAAACTGTCAGGCTCAACTGCACAAATAATCTGAGTCTGCCCTAGGTAGCCTCTAGGCAAATCAGCCATGAAGATTCCTTATTGTAAAATTCAAATTATTAAATAGAAACTAATATTATACAGTGCTTGGCCTCTAAGGTCCCTTCCAGCTCTAAATCTATGATCCAATGATCCATCTTATCAGCTCTGTTTGTGTCACCTACCTAGTCAAAATTTAACCTATTCATTATCTCCCTTGAGGACTTATTAGCTCCTGGGTTAATTCACAAATGTCAGAAAAAATCTCTGCTATTTATATGGCATATGAACTATATGAAGCATCATGGCAACAAAACGAGCAATTATACATGTACAATCCAATCCATGATTCTGAATTCTATATAAAATTTATGGTTTCGATATTGCTTGCTCCAGCAGGAAAGGGCAGACATCTAATACACATTGCCAAAGAGCCATCATTTTCTTTTTCCATCTTCTTTTAAGAAGATAGATAAAGATTAAGCAATGTGCCTTGGAAAAAGATATTGACTCCTATACTACACTAATGTCCTCTTTATATCAACACAAAACAAAGGCAAATTTGGCACAAAAAGCATTAGATATGGTGCCATGTGAAATGAGTTTGAATTATATCTCTATCCCTTAAGTATGCAACCCTGGGTAGCTCACTTCAAGTCTTCTGGCCTCAGTTTTCTTACTTGAACTTTACATTTTTTTTCAATACTATTTTTCCAAATACATGCAAATATAGATTTCGACATTCACCCTTGCAAAGCCTTTTGTTCCAAAATTTTCTCTCTTCTTCCTCCCCTCTCAAGACAGCAAGCAATATGATATGTTGATATAAGTTAAACTTCTATAATTTTTCTAAACATTTCCATATTCATCATGCTGCACACAAAAAATCAGATCAAAAGGGAAAATTCACACACACAAAAAGAACAACGAAAAAGGTGAAAATGCTATGCTTTGATGTAGTCCTTGTAGTTTCTCTCTTTCTCTCTCTCTCTCTCTCTCTCTCTCTCTCTCTCTCTCTCTCTCTCTCTCTCTCTCTCTCTCTGTGTCTGTCTGTCTGTCTCTCTCTCTCGCTCTCTCTCTGTCTCTGTCTCTATCTCTGTTTCTCCATGGATGGTACTTTCCATCCCAAATTTACTGGAACTGACGTTAATCACCTTATTGTTGAAATCTTTTTGTTACCGTATACACTATTTTCTTAGTTCTGCTCACTTCACTCAGCTTCAGTTCATTTAAGTCTTTCCAGACTTCTGAAATCAGTCTGCTCATCACATACCCTAGCTAATTCATCCATTTACCAACTAATAGAAATCCATTCAATTCCCAGTTCCTAGTCACTAAAAAAAGGGGGCTGCTACAAACATTTTTGCACATGTGGGGCCTTTTCCCTCTTTTATGATCTCTTTGGGATACAGATCCAGTAGTGACACTCATGAATCCAAAGGATATGCACATCTAAATTTAAATTTAAATTCTATCAATACCTCTCCTACCCCCCCCCAAAAAAAAAACCCTTTCAATATAAAAACATATAATATACAACAAAGATAATCCTTCAATATAATTAGTATCATTTATAATCCTGTTTATTCTATGCATTTAAAATCATTATTTTAAGAAATCATCCAAAGAATGTCAAAGGAGTCTATCTCCACAGTGTGCTCACTCGCTTTCTCTCTCTCTCTCTCTCTCTCTCTCTCTCTCTCTCTCTCTCTCTCTCTCTCTCTCTCTCTCACTTTTTCTCTCTCTCTCTCACTTTCTCTCTCTCTCTCTCCACACACACACACACACACACACACACACACACACACAGAGAGAAACCCGTGCTATAACATAATAGCAAATAGCTTAAATTCTCAGACTACCTCTTATGAACTCTTCTACTTGCAAGCATTATCCTTATATAGACATATTAACCTCTCTCACAAACTTTTGTTGGAAATTAATGAAATTCCCTCACTAGAAATAAGTAAAGTCTTATGAGACTATTTTAAACTCCATCTAACATTAGAGAGATATTCCTTCAAGCCCTTTATGATCAAAACAGTTTAAAATTGCTGTGGCATATTTGTCTTAAAACCGTATGTTTTGAAATTTAAGAGGTTAAAACAAAGATGACTTATAAATCCACCTCAAGAATGGTTACCATTTACTTATATAACTTATTAAATTAAAGTTTCCTGTTTACAAATCCATACATGAAATCTAGTGATTCCTTTTCATCTCTAAGATACTCCATGTCCATTTCATTTCTTTAGGCCTCAGTTTTTACATCTGTAAAATGAGCAAGTTGGGTTGATGTTTAACATATCTACAATGTAATCAACTTCAAATAATTCCCAGGATTTCTATATTGATCTCTTTAAATTCATAAGGACTGATGCCATTCCCCTGATTTCCTTTTCAATTATACTGCCTTTTCTTGTTCTGAAGTAAAAATTTCTTTTACTTAATATTTTATCAACTTTAAGGCATTTTGTTTCCGCCTATCAAGAACAGATTGTATACATCACAAAAAAACTTCAGGATATAATCAAGAAAAGAAGAAAAGAACTCATAGCTCTGAAGTCACTTCCTGTCAAGATTCCAATCCTATGTAACTTTATGGGAAGTAAACCATAGAGCTACATAGGATGTGAATTTGGCCCCTTATAAATGTATATTTTTGTACATACACAGCACTGACTGGGGCTTGCCTCAAGTTGAATGGTCCCTTGTATTCACTTACAGTTTCCCAGCCTATGCTCTCATCTCATTAGAATTTCTGAATCCACTGGTCTTGCAGAGTTCCCGTTACCTTCTTTTGTGTCAAGCAACTAAAGATGGTAATTTACGTCTAATTAACGGAACTGAGTCATAATGAGCTCTTTTCTCTTAGACACTATTTGAATGTCCAAAATAACCAGCAAGATTGGGCTTTTAGTCCTGCTCCCGCTCAAGTTTTTGTACCACAGTGCTCTTATTCAGACCCCCTGCTTTGCATACAGTCAGAGGGCTGGAGGTTATCCACATTGTGAAATTCTTAGGATAGTATGCAGAAAGTGATTTAATAGCATACCACCAGAATGAATATTTTTGCTGAGCAGTTATGCTTAAAACAGACGAGCTTATTGTCATATCCTTCTCACTGACTAGACTCTATACCTTTGAAATGACATCTTTGCTACTTCCTGAATTTGATAGCATTCTTTTTAAGATCAATTTCAATGCAAAAGAAACAAAAGACAAGTTAGTTGCAAAACACACAAAAGGATGCGCATCTGTGTAAAGAAAAGCATGATAAAGCAATTCTTCTAGTGATCCATGCTGATGGACAAAAATGTAATGAAGTACATAAGTACAACAAGAGAGTGTTAGAAAGTAAAAACTAAAGCTCAACATAAGCATATGCTCTCCAGGAAACAGCAACTCACTCCAAACACCATTAAATCAATATACTCTAGAAGTAGTTTCCTGCTTTTCCCATCACTAGCAGATATCTAAATTGGCCTTTATAAATATTTATATGTCAACAAAAACTGCATTATTTTGCTACATTTGTCACTGTGTTCCACTGCAAAGCTTTAGATTAGGGGTCTTTTAATCCAAAGTTCATGTTACCCAGAAGTTTTAAAAAACAAACACATATTTTACTTCTCAACCAAATGGTCCCATGACCACCTCCCAACCAAATGGTACCTTGTTGGTCACAATGTGCACACACACACACACACACACACACACACACACACTATTCATAATACTAATGATGAGATAGATAAACTTATGTTTACTTCAAAGCATAAAACAGTCATATACTTAAAATGAGCTGGTATAGTGAGCCTCCCCCCCTTTTCCATTCCCAATTTTCTTTAAAAACCAAAAACCACACTGCTTACAAGAGCTCTAGGAAAGGCAATTATAGCTGTGATCACACAAGACAAAAAGACAGGCAGAGCAGAGGTACAAGCATTTGTTTTTTCCTCAGAGAGGGCAGATTATGTAGTTTACAGATGAAGGAAAGAAATAGAACAGATGTATCAGATTTGTCAAAATGGAAAGATGACTTGACATCCTGTTAAGCAAATCAGCTACTTGGTGAAAATATTAAATCAGACACTAAATCAGGGGAAATAAAATACTGCCTTGACTAATTATTTTTAATTGGTGAATAGCTTCTAATTTATAATTCTCTGCTGACAAATAATCCTGCGTTAAGGAAAAACCAGCAGTTAAGAGCAACAATTTGGCCCAGTTACAGACTAGCCCTAAATGACAATCATTTAAAGAGATTATCAATCTATTAAATATTTGTTGATTGAAATGGATATTTCGTGTGTGTGTATATATGTATGTGTGTATATGAACATATACACACGTATATACACATATGCCCAGATATGGTACATAATACACATGCAGATATGTGGGCAAATAGAGATGGAAATATAAAAATATGACAGATGATTGACAAATAAATGATATAAGTGCACAGACAGATAAATTATGGTGATACAGATAGATGATAAATGGATAATAAGATGATAGAGATGAAAGGTTGAGACTGATGAAAGAAATATATAGATGATATTGGATGATTGATTAATGATAGTAGCACTGTAGGGGGAAAAATGCAAGCTAAATTCCTGCCCCAAGCAATTTTCATCTACGTGGAGAACCATAACATAGCTTTAAAAATTAAAAAACCCATAATTTTTTTAATTTTGGAACTTATTTTCTCCTAGATACAGTATTAACATAATTGTGAGTTCTTAAGCTAATAAGTAACATTATTAATAATCCAAATTAGTAACTAACATTTATATAACACTTTAAAATGTTTCAAGTAATTTAATAATAATCTCACATGAATTAGCTGAATTAGTATATTAATAATGACTCTAATCCTTAACCCTTCCTGATCCCTAACCTCCCTTTTTTTTCCCTCTATACTATCCCTCCATGCAGTCTCCCCCATACCCACACATTTACTTATTACTTTCTTTCTATAAAATCTAGTATCTAGTGAAAGTCCTGATTCAGCATAACACTCCAAGAGATTAGTGGCATTCTATGTATGTGTTTAAAGGGCTCCAGTAATAGCAGAGGCTATGTGGCAGGAAGGAGATCCTGTTATGACTCTGCATTTGTATGCAGCAACAATACAGTTGTCCCTTTCACATCACAACTTTCCCCAACATGGTTTTGATACCTCCTGGATCAGCATAAGAATTTAAATGCAAATTTGGGGGAAGTTTTGCAGAAACCATAGAGGTCACATAAAGGACAGCAGATGACACAGAGCCTATGACCAAATACTTAACCTACATTTTACAATACGGTTCTGTAAACAGCCCATATAAGAAAAAGAAAAAAATTCAGACTTCTCTGGTTCAAAGACCAAAAAATCTTATATAGATTTTCTAAATCATAGGGGAATCCCCTGCTCCTAACCCCCACAATGTGAAAGGGATAACTGTAGCCCACAATCTATTTTATTTGTTCATTCAACAACAAGATCTATCAAGTGCTTAGTATATCCCAAGAATTATTTAAATCTATCCTACAAAACTGACTTGCTCTGTGATTATCGACAAGTCACATGACCTCTTGGTTTAGTTTTCCCATCTGTAAAAATAGGGATAATAAAAGTACTTATTTCACAGCATTTAAAGATGAAATGAGGTAATACATAATATAATTCAGTAAAGTATAGCATATCATAGTATCAGTATTTTATTACAATTGTATTAGTAGTAAAGCATCTGCTAAGCAGTATAAAAAGATAGCAAGCTATAATTATCCCTTCCATAATTTTTAGAAAAAATAATCACAATATAAGAAAATAAAAATCAATTGACTCTAGCAATGTAATTATGAGTATCTATTTTTAAAATTAACATAGGTAAAGTGATTTTAATGTATTTTCGTTCTGAATTTAAACACCAGGAGAAATAGACATTTCTACTATCTATATGGAAATGCTTATGTCATCTGTATGTAATATAGATATTACCTCATTTCACACACATATAAAATAATGTATAGATGGATCCTATATGAAACTGCCTGTCTATATTATGTAAAACTTGTTTTTCGTTTAAAATATGATTCAACCTGTAGTTTTTTAAAGCTGTATGGCATTTGGCCTCTGTCTTCCTTCTGCTCGTGTTTGTTCTTGTTTTGTTTAAAATAAACAAAAAAAAAATGATGCTTCTTTCTTAACTTTTTGCTTCCTTATATCCCCATTTCCCTTTAAATGCTCTAAATAATAACCGCATGCAATGGGAGGGAGAGGGGTATCAACACCTCTTTAACAAATACGCAAAAAATCAAATAAAATAAATTTTTGATCTTTAGCTTATCTATCAGATTTCTGTCAAGAGCAGGAGTATCAAGCTCTGTATCAATCGTCTGGTATCATGATTAATCACTGCACTGATCTGTTTTCAAGTCTTTCAAAGTTGTTTTCCTGTATACTACTTCCATTATGCGAATTATTCTTCTGGTTCTACTCATTTTATTCTGAATCAATTCATTTAAGTCTTCTCATGTTTCTCTAAAACTTGTCTTTTCTTATGACATAATTATAATAATATTCCATTACATTCAAATGAATGACATTTAAATATGAATTTGTTTAGCTAGTCTCTAGATTCTTTTCTTTATTCTTTTTCTCTTTGGAGTTTAAAAAGGCTTACTAACAGTCTTGCTTGGGCAAAGGATTTTGTACACAGTATAGTTCCAGATTGTTTCCCAGAATATCTAGAACAATTTACAATTCCACTAAGAATGTAGTGGGGTGCTAATCATCTCTCTCCCCAGTTCCCTTGTTTGCAGCAAGTGAATGTTTAAATGCAGCTATCTTCATAAGTAGAACCATTATTAGAGTCAATCATAGAGATAAGCAGTAGGACTAATGAGAAAACATACTGAATTAAATTACTTTAAATATGCATAGGCCATGTCTCCAAAGGGAAAAAAAAATCAAACAATTTAATTTAGTCATTTGATTCTTAACTAGAGACTAAGCATTCAAAATTTCTGTTTCTAATTTTTTTCATAGCACACACAGACCATGCTTTGGCTAAGTTCTTCAAATGCCATCTGACAGTGAGTAGTAGTATTCCAATACAGTAGCCTTGTTTTTAATGCCTCATTATAGCAAACTATCAATAAAGGGGCTGAAGATGAAACTCTGGGACAAAAATCACAGCATATCACTGAAGTGACCACATTTTCCAAACTAACACTCAAGACACATGGTCTGACCAAGGCTATTAATTAAAATTCTCCTCAATTTTTTCCAACTTGGAGCTATTCTAAAAATTTTTAGTCATATGGTTACCATAAATACTGATGAAAGATATCTTCCTTGTTAATCTTGATATATTTAATCTTATGTATGCTACTTCCAATGATTATTTTAAATGGTTCAGGGTTAGAAAAATGTATTTAAATCATATTGTCAAATAGTTGTCTTTCCATGCTGCCAGGGCTGTTACGATATATCAACAACAGCTAGAAAGACCAATCTATAAAGTAACCACAATTAGAAGTAAATTAACTTTCTAACTAAAGCCTTTGGACTTAGCTCAAGTAAAAGATGCAAGCTGTGACACTCAATTCATCAAACATCACTTATTAAGCACTTATTCTTTGCCCAGAATCGTGCCCAGTACTAGAGATAGTTTCTAAAGAATGAAACTATCTCACATTCAAGAATAATATCTCTACTACAGACAGCTGCCTTCATCAAAAAAAATCAAAGAATTATTTTCATATATCTTCAATATGATAAAGATTAAAACTTATATTTGGGGGGCAAATTCACAATAGCAATTTAAATCATAAGTTGGCAGAATTTGATCAGTCAATAAATATTTATTAAGTACCTACTATGTGGGAGATAATATATATAAGTGCTACAAGTTTCTAAAATCAAAATCAATGTTAATATTATCATCATGATAATATATACTCAAATTTAGCTTCTTTCACGCAATTAATTTGCTCCTGAAAAACTTCCATGTTGGATTAAAATATTATGAAGTAAATAATATTTTAAAGACATATGTTTAATAGCAGCTGGGTGATATAATGGATGAATGCTGTACTTGGAGTAAGCAATACCCGAGTTCAAAATCATGCTTCCCACACTTAGACATTTATCACAATTCTCTTGGCTAATGCTCCTATTTAGAAAGTAACCAGAAAACAAATTTATAAGATATTTCTTTTCCCATTAGCAAGTATTATAGCTCAAATTGTCAAAGAATTTTTTTTGTATCTTTGACTAATATCTTCTGGCCTTATCTGCTATCTCCCTGACAGTCTAATTGTCTGCCACCTCTTCTTTAAGAGAAGTCATCTTCCTAAAGCACAACTATGACCTTATCACCCACCTCCTCAATGAAACATAGTGGCTTCCCTACTATTTCCAGAATCAAATATAAAAATCCTTTTGATGGCTTTTAAGGTCCTTTGAAGTTCTCTTATACTTTCCTCACTTCCACATATTATTCTCTAATTCTCTCTAAATATTTATATACAGAGTGGTATAATTACAAAATAGAATTATTCTCTAATTCAAATTTATATAGACATACATTATATACATATCACTCTACATATAACATGCAATTATGGTTTGCATATATTTATGTTATATAATGTGCACTTATGTAAAATAAACTATACTGTAATTCTATTTTATAATATATTCATAATTAAATATATGTTCTACTAGAATTTATGTTATGCACATGGTTGTTTGCATGTCTCACTTATTAAAATGTGAGCTACTTGAGGGGAGGATTGGTTTTGCACTTCTTTCGAAAAATCCTTGTTGAGACATAACTTATTAACTTAAGAGGTTCTAAATTTCTCTTACAACCTCAATTATGAAACACTCAATTACACCACTACCAAGAGGTCAAGTGGATTATATCCTGGGCACTAGTTTTAAGTACCAAATGTTTGAGCAAGTTGTTCCCATCTGTCCTGAGCTCATAATTCTACTCCCACATGTGACCTAAGATCCTCAATAAGACCTTTGACCTCTCCCCAAAACCATGTGGACTCATCAGTTCTTAATGCAAGATGTCCTGTAGTCCTGAAGTCCTTTCCAGGGAACCTCCCTACCAGTATCTTCCTATTTAGCAAACCTTAGGCCATAATCTCCTGAAGAACAAAATTTGCCAAGTTGAGTACACCAAAAGGTTAGAGAATGATAGCTTTATGCAAGGTAATACCACTTTGTCTCAAAAAGTTTCTTCCTATGATTGGAGAAGAGAGAACCCTCAGGGTGATCCATTCTTCACACTAATCCCCTTCTGTATTTCAACCCCTAATTGGAAGACAAATAACCAAGGCTATTCGATCAACTCTCCAAGGGATTTTTTGCCAAATTTTCCTCAAATTAACAGGAGGTATCAGATTATAAAAATGTAAGTAAGTCTCTGGGACATAACTAAAACAAAAGACTTGAGTTTTAGTCTCTAATCTGTTGTTTAAAATCTATCTGAAGGACCTTGAGAAACTCATTACTTCTGAGCCTAAGTTCCTCCATCTATAAAAGAGAGAATCCCACATGGATGTCAGATGAACTCACATATAGATTAAGGAATATGTAATCCAAAATCAATATAAAGTAAACATACAAAAGAAATGGAGAAGGTCCAAAATCACACAGGCATTTTAAAGTACTTCTGGTCCTTTTTTGAGACTTTTTAATTTTTTTTATATATTATAAACAGCAGTCTTTAATGGCTTCAATGGTTTGAAATAGTTCTCTATAATATCCAATTTTAGTTTTAAATTTGCCCTAGGTAGGATCTGATTCATATGCTTCTGTTATGGGGGAAAAAATCTTGCTCTCTCAATGGGTGGAAGAGGAAATGAAGGAAAGAGAGAACTTGGAACTAAAAATATTTTTTTTAATTTAAAATTTTTGAAAGTCACACAAAATCCAGAAACAAACTCTAGGACCTTCTCCTATATTTCAAGCAAGTCTTTGACAATATTGCTTATAAGTGGTTTTCCCCTGCTAATTTTGCATGAAAGAATGTAGTCAAAGTATAAAGAAAACAATGCACAAGGTAGATTCTCTTTTTTGACTTTTTTTTTTTGGTGGGGGTTGTTCAAGAAAAAATGACGTTATGGCCATTTAAGTGGTATAATGAAGAGCTATGGTTTCAAAGTGAGAAAATTTCAGTTTTTCTCCTAAGCTGTCTCATTAACCATCTACATAGGATCATGGACTTATAACAGGATCTCATATGCCCATTTTGTGTTGTTGATCGATAGTTTCAGTCATATCTGACTCTTTATGAACCTATTTGAGAGTTTGTCAAAGTTATATTGGAGTAGTTTGTCAGTTCCTTCCCCAGCTTATTTTACAGATGATGAAACTGAAGGAGACAGAATTAAGTAATTTTGCCCAGGGACACACAGCTAGTAAAATGTCTGAGGTGGGAACTTGAATTCAGGTTCACATGCTTATGCCAACCACCTTAAGGTACAGGTAAGGGAACCAAAAAGCAGAGAGGTGACATCACTAAGCCAAGATCACACAGGTAGTAACAAGTAACAGAACTTAAATTCAAACTGATCTCCCATATGTCTGATCACAGACCATTTAAAATAGGCTATAAATTACATGAGTACAATAATATTGCCTTATTTAAATCATTGTCCAAAAATAACTAGAGAATTGGTAAGTACACAACAGGTATTATTAAATATCTATGTGCTGAACAATGGTTGAATGAATAAATAAAACCAAGCATACAAAGTGCCATTAATTCCAAAATTAAAACAAAACGGGCCAAATTAGGTGATCTTTAATTATCTTTTCCAACTATAAAATTATTAAGTTCATAAAACTTGCAAGTATTCTATCACTATTTTTTTTAAAGCACACCTATTCCTGGTAAAAGAGAAACTTCCTTCTAATTTCTGCCTACTTATTACTACAACACCAGGATAGCAGATATTAAGACTTACATTTCTATATCCAACAGTAAAGTCACCTGAGGATTCTGAAAAAGCATTAGTCTCTACAAACTAATACCCAGCATTTAAACCCTTCAGGCTGTTTGCATTGATTTTTCATTTTTATTGCAAAGGTTGCTCTTCCCATATTTGTCCGCAGAATTGCCAAAATAAAAAAAAATCTAAATCTAGATATATGTTGATTTAAAGCAAAAATAAATATACACATTCAGATTATAGGCTTTCTGTAACTCCCAACAGAAAATTGCCAAGAGTTAAGTTTCTTAACTGCACTAACCTAGGGCCTTAATAGAAGAGCATTACATGCTGTACAAATTGTGATGATATATCTTACTTTCTTATCTCCTCTAATTTAAAACCATCACCTATATTTCTTGCTACTCAAAATGAATATGTATTTATAATCAGAGATATGAATAAACAAATAAATGTGTGCATGTGTGTATATCTCCAGCCTATTCCTCACATGTAAATATTTACTAAATGAATGATACATAATAATTCTTTTAATTTATTTTGATCAGTAAGAAAATAATGAAATACCAGCTTTTTTTCAAAGATACCTTAATATAACAGAGATTTGTTTTAATTAAGAAAATTATTAGATAGGGACTCTTATCTTGGGATTTAGGTACTTTTTAAAAGTATTTTGATAACTATTTCAACATAACTGATTTTCTTTATAATCCTATGTATTTTTATTTAATGTATTTCAAAACATTATTCAAAAAAAGAGGCTTTAGGAAACTGTCAAAGATGTCCATGACACACAACAACCTCTATTTTAAATTCAGTTTCCACAGTCTTTAGTTTGATTTTGTGAAGTTTCATATACAACTCTTAGAAGACTTCCAAGAAAGAAGTGAGAAGCTTTTAGTCCTTTTTAGAATACTCAAGGCAGAAGATGAAATAACAACTTGATGGAGATTACACCATTTGTTCTGATTACAAGCTTAATGGATTAATTTTTTAAAGCATGGTTTCCTTAAACTGAAGAGAAGGCTCTCCTAAAAAAAGAAAACTTACAAATCAGTTAGCCTTCTGAAAAGCCAGGCACTTGGAAAAGCAATCAACCAAATGGAGAGGGTTTTAGCATGCTTTCAGTAGGGTCTACATGGGTCCTATTCTAGGGACTAATAAACTACCTTTGTTTCCAAAGAAAATCGCAAGACTTTCTCCTTCTCTGATGAACTGGTTAATTTAATAACATAATATAAAATCCTCACTAATAGATTTTTACAGTAGTTGAACAATGCCTAATTTTCTTAGTTTAGTATTTTAAAAGAGATGCTATTTCTTCATGTCCAGAGCCAAGTCAGACATTCCAATTTACTGAATATGATGACAAATTAACAATATATAACAATCCTAAAAATATCTGTGGTATCTCTATTTTGTTTTTAAAAAAGCAACTTTAACAGAATCAGGGAGGAAATTTGATCATTTTTGTGTGTGGATATATATATGTGTGTGTGTATGTATATGTATATGTGTGTGTGTGTGTGTGTGTGTATGTATATGTATATATGTGTGCGTGCATGTGTGTGTATGTATATGTATATGTGTGCGTGTATGTGTGTGTTATAAAAATATTAAGAGTTGTGAGATGAGAAAATTTAGAGATATCTCCTTCCACTAAGTTCATATGATCTATTTGTAGTTCATGTGGTAGAGCTTTTCAATCTCATAAAGGTACAATCAGTCAGAAACACCGTATATTGACCCTGACACATCATGATGTTATTTTGAATCTCTTTGATTATGAAGGACAACATTATAAAAATGACTTAAAAGGAATAACTGTAGTTTTAACTATAGTAAAAGAAACATCATAATAAATGTTTAAAGGTGGCCTAATGTCATTATGATAGTCAGAAGTTCAAAATAATTAAATTGTTTACATTCATCATATCAAAAGGCCAATGATTTAGAAAAACAAAAAAGGAATAAATATTGATCAAACAAAATTTACCCTGGGATCCATATTATTAAAAGCCATACAAGCAAAGAGTGATGTTGACACATTGTAAGACAATGATTATTTGACGAAACATCAAAAATCAGCCCATACTTTAAAGATTACTCTCAAAGGACACATCCAGAATGCTTTTTTTCAATTTTAAGAATTTCTCATATAATCCTAGAAATCATGAAATCTTAGAAATGATCTAGCTTAGGGTTTCTTAGCTTTTTTTTTGTCATGGAACCTTTTGACAATCCAGTAAAGACTATAAATCCATTCTCAGAATCATATTTTTAAGTACACAAAACAAAGCTATGTAGATTTACTAGGGAAACCAATTATATTGAAATAGCTGTCAAAATAATTTTTCAAATAAGTTCATGAATTCTGGATTAAGAATCCCTGATCTAGTCCTATTTCTTGACTTCATAGTTTAGAAATTGGTATTTCAGAGCAAGTGTTTTATCCAGGGTCACACGCAGATAATAGAAGTCAGAATATTTAAAGAATTACTAAGTGTATAATAAATTGTATAGATAACATCAGTCATTTCATTATTCTTACTCAAAAGGTCTAGCTGAAAAAGGCAGTCAGTTCTAAAAATACTTCTTTAAGTGTTCTTCTTTAAGACCATTTCCACAGTCTTCTATGAAACTCATCCAGGTAAGTTAGACAATATTATAAGTGAAATTTCACCTCCCTGGAGACAGATGCAGGCATCTCCCTAGAGATACATGCTTTTGTAATGAAGTGACAAGTTAGGGAAACTGTAACTATTTAAAATACAATGAACAGCTGCACAGTTTCAAAGATTTCTGCCCTCTGCCCTTTTCCAATTCCCTTATGTTGGCTATTGTGTCAGCTTTGTCAGACCAGATTAAGAGAGATCCGTCCTTGTTAATCTTTTAAAATTTAACCAAATCAGAAAATACTAGTCTAAACATTTCTAAAACACTAACAAAGAACCTGACCATAGTTATCAAACAAATATCAGACAAAAATCAGACATATTAGACACTATTGTATATCATCCATAATGATTGAGCTCCTTTAAGCAAATAATATTTCAAAGCTTAACTCGGATCTTTAAAGAATCCTAATTTTGCATGTGCCTAATAAAATGTCAAGATAGACTATCCTAAGTAAAGGAAATTTTGGAATAGTAAGTAATAAAAAAAAAAGAACTTGCAAATTCAAGTTTTTCTAGGATAAACATAAAAGAATAGGAATATAACCAATCAGATCCACATCATGTCCACTTTGAATATAAATGACACCAGTATTGAGTGGTGGTGATGACAATGATTATGAATCACACACAGTGTTTTAGAACTTATAAAACTCAGCATGTATTATTTCATTTAAGTTTTGCAATTATCATATGTCATATGGTTTCATTGAGATTACCTGGTGACAGTATGTATGAGAGATAGGATCGTGTGACCTCAGATATTCTTAACTCTAAAGTCAAGATTCTAGGAGTTGCTTTTTATGAGGTCAAGTTCAAAAATTTAGGGATTTAATATGCCCCTAAAATATTCTTTAATAAACTTCATATCTAAATTGCTTGTTCATTCGCCTAAATTCTTACCTAATCTACCTCTTTTATATTCTCCAGCATCTTAGGTTACCAAATCTTCTGTTTACTACCAGCTAAGATATAAATATTCACTTTTATATCAATCCTAAAAATAACTGTTAATAGTTTCAAAGAATCTGTGACCATGAACATGATCACAACCTTCCAAGGATATCACTAGAATAAGCTATCAATCTATAATCTTGACTTTCAGCTTGATCACATTTTGTGATGACATCCATGAGTTCCACATCCTTTAAACTATTCATAACCTTTCAAATTCTTAGGCACCATCTGGGTCTTAGTTTTCTCATCAATCAAAGAAATGAATTAGATTATAAGATCTATGGGGATCTTTCCAGCTCTAAAATTTTATGATTCTCCAATTCTTTGTATTTACTTTTTAATAAAATGTTAATCATAGTCCATTAAGTTCTCAACCTCAATTTTTTTCTCAAATTAAAAATTATCAATTTCAATACTTAAACGAGCACTTATTAAGTATTTCACACATTCAAGGTACTATGTAGGTGACAAAGAAAAATAAAACATGGACCCTGTTCTCAAGGAATTTATTGTTTAGCACCATTGATATTTGGGTCTTTTTAAATAGTAATTTACTCATATCTCTGATACCCTTTGAAATTCAAGACTTTATGAGCATATTGTTTGTTTTGTGAGCTACTCAAAAGTTATTGAGGGAGGTCATATTTAACAACATTTTAACAAACCTATCCAATTTGATTTCAAATTACAGAAAAAAAGACCAAGCTTTTAGAGAATGAAGAGCCAGGAATAAAAGATTTAGTTGGTATACATGATTAGTTGTATTTCAAAGCCAAATCTAGGGATTATCCATTCTGTATTATTCTAGTCTCCTTTCCCTTCAAAGGTATGGGTGCTTAAGACTTTCAATTTTGTTCCTTTAATACCAAAGATAATAAACCCATGGCCAGTTAAAATATGTTTCCCATTTACTACTATCATTGTAATTAAGAGATGTGTATATGCATATATTGTACTAATAGACTGTACTCATATAAAGATTTTTTACTGAAAATAAGCCTATTAAACGCAGTGAGATTAGGTGAGGTTTTTGTAAATACCACTTGAAAAATCTAAAGCTTTTTGTACTTAGTATGCAAATTCTCTTCCACAAGTCTTCAAAATATGTTGATCTATAGTTAATTCATTTCCTAAACTCATCCTTCTTTTTTCTAGCTCTATGTCCTTTTTTCCCCACATTCTTTGCTACAGAACAATTTCCTATTTCTACCTACTGAAATCCTAAAAGTCCTCTTAAGGTCTGACTCAAAGGCTACCTCCTTAATGGTGTCTTCTCTAGCTCTCTTCTAATTTTTCCCAAATTCTTACTTCTTTTATGTACCAAGCAAAGTCTTCATGCTATATTATGATTCATGCATTTTTAAATCATATTTTAGTCCTTCAAGGAAGGAACTACCATTATTAATCTCTGTATACACCTACTGCTTTAACCTGGTAACAGTATGTAGTGAAAAATGTCTTCAATTGAATTGAGAGAAGAAAAACCTATGATGCCTATAGTAAGAGATCTAGTTGCCTTAAATGCATTCAAATCCTCAGGCCCCGTTTCAAAATTCCATAAAATAGTACTGAAAGAATTTCTAGATGTGTTGTTTAAGCCATTATCTACAATATTTGAAAGATCATGAAAAACAAAAGAACTTCTAAGCTTCCCCCCCAAAAAAAAAAATTGAGCAAAGTTCATGTCAATATTAAAAGGGAGTAAGGAAAAGGAGTAGTAGTTAAAGAAAGACTAATTTCAGCTTC
The DNA here is from genome assembly GCF_016432865.1 of Antechinus flavipes. Classification (NCBI taxonomy): domain Eukaryota; kingdom Metazoa; phylum Chordata; class Mammalia; order Dasyuromorphia; family Dasyuridae; genus Antechinus; species Antechinus flavipes. Next base: position 489,394,833 of record NC_067398.1, on the reverse strand, counting down.
ATAGAAAAAAATAACTTTTTTAAAAACACAAATTGTCCCCCTCCCCTCCCAACCACCATGGAATACGAATAAAAACAGGATAGGGATTGTCAGGCACTCTTGCATGGAATGGACAATACATAACCTTAAAGGTCCCTTTTTGCTCTATGATTTGGGGAAATTATATATCATTTCTAATAATAAAAATAAAACCTTTCTAAATTCCAAAAAGCTGTATCGATCAATAAAGATTTATTAACTCCTACTATGTACCAGGCTCTGTGATTGATAAGATTCTGGAAATAAGAAAGAAGTGAAATTGTCCCTTCCCAAGCCAGGAAAACATTATAATATGCAATAACTACAACAATGTGAATGGAAAAAATAAACATACACATACATACACACATGTTGACAAGTTATAAAGAACAAGCATGTCTCAAAAAAAGAAGTATGAAAAAAGATTTTCTCTTCACCCTTTTGCAGAAGTAGAAAGTCCACAACAGTTGCATACTGCCTAAATTTTCAAACTTGTTTGTTATGGTAATCAGTTAATTCTGACTTTCTTCTTCTCTCTCTCTCTCTCTCTCTTTTTTTTTTTTTTTTGTCTTTAAAAACATTATTTGTTATATAGGACAGCTCTCTGGCAAGGGAAGAAATATTGAGGAAAATTACATAAAAAAGGTTTTAACATACAAATATAAAATTATTATTTATGTGATATAAATATATCAAGAAAAACTTATTTTGAAAAAGAGAACTAGTCTGTTTATGTCCTCAAGAAGTTTATGTTTTTTATGGGGATAGCAAATATAGTATGTTTTACATTGGCTAAGCTGGTGTCTTATGGACAAGAAAGTTCTCTTCCGAATTTCGTCGGTCTAAAGAACTTTTAGCAATGGCCTGGATATTTTGTTATCTGAGGAACAAGTTCAGACTATGGGTAGTTGGTGGCTCCTGATGTTTGGAGGAATCAATCATAAAAAGATCAAGAAAATGATGACCTAGCCACTATACAACAATCAGGATGTGTCATAATACCTACTCTTTCAGCAAAATCTCATGAACCCACTATACATACTGTCCTGCAAAATTATAATTCATTTCTGAATTTTTGATGACCTTGAGGAACCTAAATCATAGAAAATTTTAATTACATTCAATTTACTTTATTTCAGGGATTTCCCAAGTTTTAACAAAGTCAAACAACAAAGTCATCCATACCTAACCAGAATATTCACTTAGCCAGGATGCTCCAATCTCCATTCATTTCAAATAGCTGAGGTTTTAGTATAAACAGACCTTTCTGAAAGACAGGAATACTCAAGTCAAGCAAGAGATGCTGAATGTTGTGGGCTGGGGGTGCAGTGTATATATTTTGATCATGTTTGACTTCTGAACAGGCAGTTATATTTTGAAAACAAACAATTAAAATAGCAACAATCAATATTTGCCCTTATTTAGCAGCCATGCTTTAGAAAAGTGACAAGCACAGCATGCGAGCTACTCAATTAAGCAGGATCATTTTGTGGATAATGCAATTAGAAGTAAATAGAAATCCTGGTTTCCTTTTTTAGAACATTCAACCACTAATGTGGTAGGAGTATGCTAATCTATAAGACTGGGCAATTTTTATCTTATTTCTATGAGTACTGTATTTTGGTGCAGTTTTACTTGATTTCATGGTTCAGCCACAATCTATTTTTAGAAAGGGTCCTAGAACTAAGGAGGCAATGAAATAATTTCCCCTGGCAATCTGCAGTAATTCATAGCTTAATGTAGAATAATTCTGATTTGAAAAGAAGGATAAGAAAAATTTTTTAAAGTAAAAGTGATATTTTCATTTCCATTCTCCAAGTAATTTAATTTATAAGCTTATATAAAGCACAAAGTATATAGTAAATGACTGAAATGCAATTATTTAACTCCATTTTTAAAACGGCAAGAAAAAAATGACAATAAAAATAAAATAAAATAGAAAAAATTATAGTTATTTCTCTATCTTACTAATGGCAAACCAGAATTCAATAATGGAAAAGATTTCTTTGGTGAATAGCCTAGTGCTATTTTTCCTTGTAAAATATGCAATACTTCCAAGGTTAGAGCAGAAATTTCATAAACATAATTTTCTAAATTTTGTGTTTATTGGTGATACATACAATATTCCATAAATAATTTGCAATTTTTTGTAATAAGACCTAAATTTGCAATAAGACCTAAAGATGATTTAAAGTCTCCATTAAGTTCTCCATGGGATGCACTAAACAATCTACTTGTTTTTTGAGTTATGTGCAAAATGATTAATGCTATCACTATAATCTATTTCTTTTCTCTCATCCTAGTAGAAAGCAATACTACACAATAGAAAGTACCTTCAAAAAACACATTTGGGGAGAAAAGTACAAATCTAAAAATAAAAGTATGAGAACTGAATAATCCAGGAGACTCATCATTAATCCTTGAATAATAATTTGGATTGACCTGACTGAAGGCACTTCAAATATTATGCATGCATATATGGTGTATACTTGTGTATACACACTTGGGTATACATGCCTACATATATATGCATACATATACACAATATGCATATATACAGATAGATATGTTGGACCCTAGTCATATTGCTATATGCCATGTGTCTTCTTTTGTTTGTATATCAAATATTTAAAAATTTGAAACAAGCTTGATGAAAGTAAACAGCAAAAAGATTATGGGGAAGAATTTGAAATGTTTTCTCCATTTGTAATTATGCTAGAGACAATGTTCTGAAACTGGTTCAAAAAACAGGTCACATTACAAAGTATATTGGATTTACAATCAGAATACTGGAGTTCAACTCTTAAGCAACACTTAATAGGTGTCTGATTTTGGGGAAGCTACTTTACTCAGCTGACCTTAGTTTCCTAATCTATAAAATATTGGGTTAGACTAAATAACCTTAAAGGTTGCTTCCTATTGTAATGAGGCCAATGAGAACACAGTTTTAAAAACCATATGTAGATATTCTCTGCTCATTGTTAATCCAGCCTGTAGAAGCTGTTTTTTGGGTATGGTGAGTCAAAAATTTGTTTGTGATTTAAAAAAAAAAAAACAAAAACAAACCCTTCCAAGCAGCTTCAGAGCTAGAACTGTTGGTTCATATAAAAGGACTGATAGATATCACTCCCTCAATTTCTTTTTTTCTTTTTTCCTTTTTTCTTCGGGGAGGCAAGAGAGGCAAAAATTATTTTGAACCACCTGGTATAAGAAGCTACAGAAGGCAGCTTCTCTCCCAGCGAGATATTCTGTGTTTGGGAATGTGTATTTTTTTTCCCATTTATTTTTTCCTGAACTTATACAAACACCAAAAGGGGACTGGTAAGAATGGGAAATCCATAGGAACCATTAGAGATATTCTACCAATAACCAGATCTGCAATAACCTACCTGTATCAGTAGTAGCAGCCAAGTGTGATAAGGAGACAATGTAGAAATCAAGCAACCTAATTTGACTTCAGACTAACAGTAAATGATTTCATCAACTAAAACCCCATATCCAGCAAGAACAAAGAGAAAATTAGTCCATTAGTAATGCCTCTCTAAGGAAAGAATTTCTTGGAGATTTCTCAAAAGAACAAAAAGGACTCTGTGTGTGTGTGTGGCCAGAAGTGGAAAGTGAGCTTTTTTCCCCAAAATGTTGACCTTACTACTGTGACATGTTTAAAATCTGAACCTGTTCTCCACAGAACTATTTGTATATAGAGGGAAGAATGAACTCCCAATTTGGAGAGCATTATCTAACTTCTTTCAATACTATACCTGCTCAATAAAAATCCCATTTTGTAAAAAGCTGAGTGATGTCAATTAGTGTATCAACATTAGGGAGATATCACATAAGAACTTATCAAGTATTATTAGAAGCAGACTCCCTCAAGCTTGCCCCTAAACTCCTGAGAGAAGCAATAGTCAGCCTTCCTCTGGGAAATAAACCTTCCAGTCCAGTGCAAGGTAGAAAAGTGAAGGTCCCCCCAAAATGTGCTCTATTATGATTCTGCCTTCTATTTATGAGTCTACTATTGACTTTTACCAATATTTACCAGTAACTAAACCGAATTATGAACATAGCATCATAACTGCCCTATGCTTCCAAAATTTGAAAAACATAACATTTTTAGAAAAGAAAAAATAATCAAAGCCACTTTTAAGCAAGGAAAGAATGAATTAGAAAAATTCTAGGAAACCTCTAATTGTAAGTTTACCAGTAACTTAGACTTTTAAACATGATAACAATTACTCTTTTTGATTCACACAGAGAACCATTTCTTTCTTGATGATACCTCAAAGACTTTAATCAATGGGTAATCCATTCTTGTTGTGTGAGATTTCTGCTTGTTTGTTTGTTTCATAAATCCTTCATTAGCAATCCATCCAATGTGCTAGAGGCCTTCCTGGACTACTTTTATTATTTCATGGATAACAGTAAAACACTGAGGTTGTCTATTTTCTTCCTCTTGATATTTAAAAATGTAGCTAAGGGATGATAATTGGGAAGGCAGTCACTTGTTCATTGAATGTTATCATCATTCTGATAGAAAAAGAGAAATAATGCTGAACATAAAACTAGTTCATTAGCTGATGCCGGAGTGGGGGGGAGAGGAAGGGAAAAAAGGGGGAGGGAGAGAGAAAAGGAGAGAGACAGAGAGAGAAGAAATTGAGTGTGTGTGTATGTGTATGTGTGTTAGAGATAAAGCGGCACATATCTATGTAGTTAGGTAACTTAAGAAGAGAGAAAAATCAAAGCTTGGTAGACTAAAACTATCAAATTTGGCAAGATAGATTCTAATTATTTATAAAATACAAAGTACTATCCAGATACAGATATTGTACAATATTATCGTGTTCATGTTCATTCATGCTCACAAAGTGGTTATCAATTGTAGGGTTTCACTGTGCTTTTACTTTACATAATGAAAACTTCTGAAAGCAGTTATATAGTAAGTGAAAATAATGGTGACTGGAGGGAAGTCATCTGAAATAAGTTTTATAGAAACACAGAATAAAAACAAAATGAGATGGGGTAGGAAAAGGGGCCATCAATAAATACCAAAATAGAAGAAGGGGAAAGTGAGAGCATGAGAAACATGACCAAGTGGTGCTGATGAAAAAAAAAAATGGTAATGGGGATAAGAAATATTAGAGAAGAAAAGGGAATAGAGAATTGATTTTGATGTAGAGAAAGAAGGTAAAACTTTACTTTATTATTCAAAAGATTCACTGTGTTTTATATCCAAATAAATATATCATGGGAAGAAATATGCCTGAATTTTTTATGGCATTTCATTCAGAAAAAAAGGAATGTTACTTTATTTTTATTGTGTTGTATGTAGGCTTTGGGCACATTTTCTCAGTTTCTACTTGAACTGAAAGATTAACTTTCTCTCTCCCTCCAGGGTTCTGGCATATAGTAATACTACTGGCTCTTGAGCCTTCATCCAGTGAAGCCCAATATGAATCAACAATTAAATAATACCTCCCAAATATCATTTAATCAATTACCATTAATTGGTTTTTAGTAAGGTGTATTTACAGACAAGATATAGCAAGAATCAAAGAATAGTATACTCCCCAAAGAAGCACACATTTTTTGACCATCACTGTAGATAATCAGACTAAGCTCAAACCTAAAATGTTTATTACAGAAAGTCTCCTTCCACCAAGTTCATCTCTAAAGTCACTTGCTAAAAACTGGATCTCAGCTATCTAGTCAATTCATTCCTGCACTCTATCAAGAAGGTTGCTCCTCAAGGCTTGGTACTTCACTGGGCTTGGCTATGTTACAACTGCTATTTCCTCTTACTGAGGAGATGTAAAATGGATTCTCCAAAACTTCAAAGCTCACAAGATTTTAACCCATTGCATTTTAGATACTCATTCACTCTAGATTCAGATCCCTAAAGTACCCATGAGGAGAGATAAGACACAGCTGGTGCCATAGATAATACTTCTTTCTGACATTCCCAAGTCTTCTTCCTCACTTGAAAGCCATTAGGAGAAAGCAAGAAAGTTCATCCATTTAAATACTTTTATTCAAACTCCACTCCAGCTCAGTAACTTTTTCTTGCTACATAGTGAGCCCACAGGAAACAAAGGGTAATTTTGCATGTTATAGATCTGGTAAGGAAAGAGGCCTTTTCATCTAATATTTCTAAAAGCTAAATCACATAGATATACAAAAAAATATTGAGCATGCTCCAAGAACTAAGTTCCCAATGATCAATCCAAACATTAAAAAAGAAAACATGAAATTCCTTACTATATTACTTATATTAAATAATCCTAAAATTAAGAGGCTTATTTTTATCTAAAGTGGTAATTGAATTAAGACAATCCCTGGCTTTACACTAACTAGCTTTCTCTATGCCTTTTTCCTCTCAGTCACCGAGGTTCCCAATCCAGATGTCGTCCTCTACTGCTAACTCTCACTGGCCAATCTGTTAACAAATTCTGCCGTTTTTAACATTTTTATTAACTCTTACACACACACCCCTTCTTTCTTCATCACTTCATGGCCAGTTATTGCTATGGTCAGCTAATGAATTTCCCTGCCTCAAATCTCTACCCTGTCCAATTCATCTTCCACCGAGCTGTCAAAACTGATCTTCTTAAGCAAGCATAAACCTGATCATATCACCATGACTCAAACTCCACTAGTTCCCTTTAGCCTCCAGCATCAACTCTAAAAACTTTTGTCTGGCTTTTAAATCCCTTCATAACCTGGTTCTTTCCTATCTTTGAAATTTCTCATGCCTTACTTCCCCTTTCACTCTACAATCTTATGACACTGGATTCCCTACTATCTTACCCACAGAAAGTATTCATTCCCAAAGCAGGCATTTCCACTGGCTGTCCTCCAAAACAGAAATTATCCCTCCTTGATTTTCTCCCTCTAGTTTCATTGGTTTCCTTCAAGTGTCAGCTAAAACTCTACATTCTACAGAAAGCCTTTTCCCTTGATGCTGAGTGCCTTTCCTCTGAAAGAGTCCAATTTATCCCACAAGTATCTTACATGTTCGTGGTTGTTAGAAGGCTTCCCCCATTAGATTGTGAATTCTTTGAGAGTGGGAAACTATTTTTGTTTTTCTTTGATATAATATTCTTAACACTTAGTGTTGGACACATAATAGGTGCTTATTAAATGCTTCTTGTTGACCTGATAGTCAACTACTGAAATGGATTTTTATTCTCATCTATCTGCATATTCCCTATAAAGGTATGGAAAGTGAACTGTTTTCACACTTGCATGATGTGTTCATATCCTTCCTGAAGTTTGCCACAGTGGTCCATCCAATGTGCTCATTTTTCATTTTAAACGTATCACTGAAGCAATATGACTGTCCACCTGCTCTCTCTTATCCTTGCTATATGACCAGCCCACGTTTTCTTCCCATTCTACAATTTCTTAAGGATGTGTCTAACTTGTTCAATTGATTGTTGACTACAAGTAGCAGCCTTTTCACATCCAGAAGTAGCTTATCCATTGCTTTCAGTGATATTCATTTGGGTTCAAATTACCTGCCTCCCCCAAAAATCTAATTCATAGCCATATATTACAGTATAATGGAAATGAATTTATCTTTCTCAAAGTTTAACTTTGCTTGAATGCATTTTTTTTTTTTTTTTGCTGAGGCAATTGGGGTTAAGTGACTTGTCCAGGGTCACAAGCTAGGAAGTATTAAATGTCTGAGGCCAGATTTGAACTCAGATCCTCCTGACTTCAGGGTTGGTACTCTATCCACTGCACCACATAGCTGCCCCAATGCATTCATTTTTAAGCAACCCAACAGTCTATTTTTTCCTTATAATACATATAGGTTTAACTTTTGGATATGATCTTATTCTCATCCATTCATTATATAGATACAAATTAATTTAAAATAAAATGTTATGTATACTAAAAATAGCAGTTCTTGACCCATTAGGAAAAGTAGAAAAGGAAGAAAAAGAATAATGTTTAAAGAGCAAACTTTTCTAATAGATTGAAGATAAGATAGTAAGGGGGATGGTGGAGATAATCTGCTGAAGATGACAGGAGATGGGATTCAAGGATGCATATAAAAGGGATGATCCAGGCCAGGAGAAGGACCTACAAAAGGGAACCATATAACCCAAAGCAAACTATGACAATCTGCCTTTTTTCCCCATTTAACAAGTGATCTTCTTAAGAAGCTTTTGAACTATAAGGAAGATGAGCAGTGCTTTACCAAGGCAAAGAACTTGTAATTAGAGTACTTCATCAAAGTGAAAATCACTTAAGTCCTGGCACTTTTCCCTCAGCATCCTGCATCAACTTTTCTTTTACTGCTAGCAGTACTCCACAGTCAGCATGTATTATAGGATCACAGGATCACAGGTCACTGACAAGACAACAGGTGGTCAGTGGGGGTGGAGGTAAATGGGACAAGGGATGGGAAAGACCCACATCTGTTTGTGGAAACAAAACAGTCTTTACCTTTCCCATGTCATCGTGGAAAAACTTTTGAGAAACCAATTTCATTGACTCTTCATCCTAGAGGTAACGACACATCTTTGAACTGAGTCATAATATTATTCCAATCTTGGTTTGTTTCCAGGAGAAAAGATGCTCTTAAAAATATGAAGGCAGAAGGAGCCTCACTTTGTGAACAAGACTATTTTCCTCATCATAAGCAGGTTCTCTTATGATGAAATTTAATTCAATATAGTATCATTACTTCTTATTTAACCAAATAGAAAAATTGATGTTCAACAGTCTAGGATGATTCTAAATTGCTTAAAGCATTCATGGACTAAAAGAGAAAGCAATGTAAGTAATAATGAATCATCACTACAAATTATTTCCCCCCCTTTTTAATTGAGAGAAGTGGAGGGTGAATCATCAAGTATCAGCTACTCCATTATTAAACAATCTCAATGCTTCCAGTTTTTATAAAAGAAAAGAAAAAAAGAAAGAAAGAAAGAAAAAACTCACTAGTGTAGACATCTCCTATATATACACTGTTAAAAGTTGGGTCAATGAATTTTAAATCTAAGAGTTAAATTTTTAAATCAAAGCAAAGTGACAGAATGGATAGAGCACCAGCCTTGGAGTTAGGAAAGCCTGAATTCAAATGTAGCTTCACAAACTTACTTTGTGACCCCAGGCAAGTTACTTAATCCTGTTTGCAACAGTTTCCTCATAGGTAAAATGAACTGGAGAAAGAAATGGCAAACCACTCCAGTATCTTTGCCAAGGAAATACCAAATGGGGTCATAACCTGCCTCAACAGAAACAACAAATGGCATTGTCTGGAAAGGAGCAAAAGCTAAGTAGATATAAATATCGAATATGCAAATTGTTTTAATTTTCTTTGATTTTAGAGTGAACAGACAAGGTACTTAATGCAAATAAGGGGCAGCAGAACCTATATTCCACCTACTTCTATTCAAATTTATTTTCACAGTGGTTAGAGTTCTGAGTTTCATTCAGATTATTATTTTCCATGGGGTAAGGGAGACAAAGGATGAGCATGTACTTATCTGGGAAATATAAATGGGTACTGAAAGAAATATGGATCATAAAAATAAACCGTTAGTGAAAAACAGACTTGATGCCTAGGAAATCCTAACATTATAACTGAAAATGTTTTCAAAATTTGAACAAAGATTCAGTGCCTTTCTAAAAAGTATAGATTCAGAAAAAATCCCTCCTTTTCTCTTTCTCCCTCCTTCAATATATTAAAAGTTGATGATAGTAATTTATAGGCAATCTTGGTATAATCAACAAATAGCTTCTAAAGTGATTTTGATGTTTCAGTGAGATAATGCTAGGTGGTTCCCAAAGCAATGTTAAGCCATTAGGGTTATGGAATTTTGGAGATGGAAGGGTGTTTGGAGACCCTCTATTTTAAACTTGTGTTACAGATTCAGAAATTGAAGTCCAGAGGTCAAATAATTTGCTCAAGGCAGCAAAACTATATAGTAATAAATCCAAGACTTAAATGGAGGTCTCCTGATTCCCACTCTAGTATTCTTTCCATTATATATCCTGTCTCTTGGATTTATGGATTTTCCAATAGAATAAAAGTTTCTTTTTTTTCTTTATACAGAAACAACACAGCTGAAAATTGCATCTGTATGATTCTTGCCTATATTTCCTTAAAAATCTCCATAAAGGGTTGCCCAACATGCTAAACAACTTCCTCTTATTATGTTCACATTTACAGTGAAATGCTGAAGCTATTCAGCATCTGCTCTAACTAGGGTAAGTAGATGTGCCATGGATAGAGTCAGAAAGACTCATCTTCCTAGAGCTCCAATCTGGCCTCAGGCACTTATTAGCTATGTGACCCTGGATAAGTTAGCTGTAACATGAGCTGGTTTAGAAGGAAATAGCAAACCACTCCAGAATCTTTGTAAGAAAACCTCAAATGGAGTTAGGTAGAATGGGACACAAATACAATGAAGGAAAAGCTCTTCACTGTAAAAGAGAGCCCACTCTCCTGTCCAATCCTCCCTAGGAAGTCTTTTCCACCATGTATTTAATTATAAACTTCAGAAGACTCATATGTCTTTTAGAATGCCATATAATGGAACTTTACATTGTACTATAACTGATTCCTCTAGGATGATGGCACAGCCATTTAGCATCACTGAGAGACTATTGGTGCTAAAAAGATATTTTTCTGGCATCAAGCCACTTGGAATCATGAAAGATATTCAAATAACATAATCAAAGAAGAGATAGAGGAAATTGTTTTAAAAATATATAATTTTGATTAAAATCAACAAGCTTTTGCAATAACATAATCAAAACTGCCAGCAAAAATCAGGAAAATGTCAATGGGGGAAAGCATTTATATCAAATCTCTCTGATCAAATCGGTTACACAAAATACACTGAGAATTAACACAAATATATAAGACCCAGAGTCATACCACAGTGGATAAGTAAGCATAAAAGATTAACAAACATTTCTCAAAAGAATTGTAACTATTTTAAACATTTATCCAAATCTCTAATAATAGATTAATAACAAGAGATCAAAATAATTCCTAAAATGTCTATTGTTATTTGACTCAGAGATTCTACTACTAGGCATATATGCAAATGTGAAAGGCATAAAAAAAGTTCTCATATATATCAAAATATCCATAGCAACACATTTAGTGTTATCAGTGATCCTTCTTCCTTGCCTGAATATCCCCCTCTACATGCATTCTTGAATCCCATTTCCTTCTATCTTCAAAATAGTCTTACCATCATCCCCCTTACTATCTTATCTTCAATGTATTCCCTGCTTCCACAACAGGAACCTGTCTCACCTATTCTGAACCTTCACTAGATCTTACCATCCCCAATGGTTATTATACTATAGATTTCCTCCACTCCTCAGCTATTCTACATGAGAAAGAAGTCTAAATTTTCTTTCCTCCTATAATCTCATTATTCATAAGAAATTGCTTTTTCTAAAGTTATCAATGATCTCTCTTAAACATCAAATCCAGGGGTCTTTTTAAAATCTTCACCTTTAATAACCTCACTGCACGCTTTGACATTTCTTATTACCATTTCTCCATGACTTCTAAGATCCCTTCCCAGCTATGTTCCCTGTGATTCTGTGAAATGATAACTTTTTTTTCTGTTATAGGAGATAGAATATAATATTCTTCTCCTTTTAAAAAACCTTTCAATTTGTCAAGTAAAATTAACAATGTATTTTGCCCCCATTTTATGGAAATGATATTATTAAATAGCACAATTCTTTCAAAAACAAACAAATAAACCAAAAAAACAAACAAACAAACCCTATATGGTCAAAAAAGCTGAGCAGCATGTACTTGGAAAATCCACAATCATCTCCTAAATAACCAAAATACAACTACACACTTAACAAAGAAAAATTTATTAAAAAATCATATTTATAGGAAGAAAAATGTGTTTGCCACATTGCTTTAGCCAACAAAATTTACTATTCCTCCAAAAATGATTTTTTTGAAAGAACACTTTTAAAAGTGATTTCTTCTGTTGCTTTCTAAGAAAAACAAAATGATTTTACACATGTCAGAATGTGTACTATAAAGAGGGATTTTTCCTTGGTCTACTTTACTTCAAAAGGTTTCAGAATGACTAAAGTATTAGATTAGGAAATCTAAAAACTTGGGTTCACCATCATTAACTCCTTGGATGACCTTGGACAAAGTACACCCTCTGTGAGGCATAATCTTCTCATGTATAAAACCAAGGAGTTGGACTACATAATTTCTGAGGTACCTTTAAGATCTCCATTTCTATGATTCTATGAGAAAGTTCATAAATATTCCATAATCTTCCTTTTACCAAAATGTTACTTCCAAATATAGATAACCTTTCATGACACAAAGCAAATGTTATGACAAGGTATCTTTCAATTAATGCAAATTTTAAAGTTACTATTTAAAATAATTCAAAAATAGAGCACTCTCTATCAAGATGTTATGATTTCAGATATTTCAGAATACAACATAGGGACTGCATGCCAATCAGGATAAATCTAAATGAAGAAAAAAATTAAGAACGATTTTCTGAAAGCTCTGTACAATTCCTCAAAACTAACTGCACCTTTTGACATTTTCAGAATAATTAATTTTAAATTGAATACAGGAAAGGAGCAAGTGATTAGAATCCAACTAATCAGAACCCCCAATCATGTTTAAATAAATAGTATTCTTAGATACATTCAGCTTTTATGGAGAAAGGTAAACAAAAAAAGGTTGCATTAAGGATTCTATTACTATAAATTGCAATTCCTATGGCATCTCTTGTTGTAAACAAACAGTCTAACCCAATCTATACCATGGAAACTTAACATACTCTAAAATGAAAATCTATCCTCTCAATAACAACTCAAAAGTTATCAAAATCAAAGAAAGATGTAATTATCTCACCATACTGTATTGGCTATGGGCAAAAATACATACAAATACACTTTACCTACATCTTCCATAATATGTTTTGAAAGGCAATGGGGTTTCTTGGCCAAATCTAATTTAACATAATTAAGTAAAATAAACCATTTCCTAAATTCTAGCCAATCAAGGACTATTTCATAAAATATGAAAAAAAAAATTGAGCAAGGGAAAGGCAAACATCAATTTCCCTTAATAATATTGGCATGTCTCACTCTACTAACAGGGTTATTCACAATTGTTTTACTCTAGAAAATCCACTGTGAGAGTCCTGAGCATTTCAATTTCCTGCCAACACTGGGTTTACATTATCAACCAAGGAACAGTAAAGTGGGAATTCTTGTTTTATTTTATTCCACTTGATCTCCATCTATTTTCCCTTCTTGAGTTCAAGAAAAGAAAAGGAATCTACAAAGAATTGGCCATTGCTCATGTTACTGAATCTATAGTCAATAAAACTGAAGATATTACAAAGATATCAATGTAACAAAAGAATGGGAATTTAAATCAATTCCCTGAACTTGATCCCCCACCTAAGATCCATAAAGTTTCTACTGTATCATGTGTGTCATTTGTATTTTGGAAAAGCAATGGTCTCCAAAAGATAAACTTACTAAATGATTCTCTGTAAAATAAATGAAAACTTACTCTTTAATGACTCTAAAAAAATTGGTTTTATCTTCAATAATACTATTTACACATAATATAAAGAATGACTAATTTATGCAATTATTTAATGGCCATTAAAAAAGCACTGAGGCAGGAAAAAGAACTAGCCAAGTTATATAAAATTGGCAAAGTGGAATTCAATTGTAAAAAATGCATATGGATTCCTTTGCAATTATCTCTTAAATATTTTATGAATAGGAGCAAAGAGAAAAGAATAAAATACCTACATTTTCATATAACAGGAAAACTTACAGTATTTCTTCAGGAAGAAAAAAAAAATAAGGGAACTTTATTAGCTCAGATGTTAATCAAAGTTCTAACACTTTAAAAGACACATATACCTACAGAAGTTCTCTTTTTAAAAAATAAAGGTTAAATCATATTTGATAGTAATTTCTCACATATATTTTGGCCATCCAATTATCGAGAAAGTAAAGGTAACCCAAAATCTGTAACTACTTCAAGATTCAATATATGAAAACAGCCTAACTTTTGATATGAAGATCTGAATATGAAAACTGGAAAAAAATTCAGGGTTTTACCAGAAACATCATTGGCTCAAAAATCAGCAAAGGCAATTTGGGGCTTTGTTGTTTTGTTGATTGTCCAGACTTAAGAAAAGTAAATGATAATAATGTAGATTAAATGATAAACTGAGTGTCCTTTTGGAGAATTGGTTGTTAAATACTTACCAGCACACTACAGTAAGTTATAATATAAGAGAAAAATATTTAATACTGGGATCTATTACAATACAAAAAATTCATCAGTCTTAATCCCATCACCTGAGGGCATCTGAAATGAGAGAACTAAATAATGGAAATTGGTATATTAGAAAATACCAAAAGAACTCACCAGTTGATTAGAACTTAACTAAAATTACTTAATTTGACTGTAGGAAGTGATGTTTAAGCTTTCCCTCAGCATTTAAAAGCAGTTCATTATAGTAGTAGTGTTTTGGCCTGAGGGAGGAGCACAAAATCTTTCTGTATCTTTAGGGAAAGTTAGGTTAGGGAACCTAGAAGGAAGTATTGGAAACTCTACTGATGACAAAATAAGTATATATATTTTTTCCCTTTACAAGAAAGAGTGAAAGTTTTTATAATGCATTTTAATTAGGCAGCTTGCAAAAGGAATCAGGTGAAGACTACTAATTAACACCTTCTAGCCACTCACACTTTGTAGTCTAGCAAGAGAAACACCCTCCCACTCCAGGCCATAAAAAACAAGGCTTCCTTCCTGAAGCTACTGACAAGATTTATCTTCAAAGAGCTTCTTGTTTACAATACAAATTTTCTCCTCTGTTACAAATTAAACCCAATTATCCAGCAAACAGTTTCCATAATAAAACTTGGTAGACAGAAAAAGCAAGAACCTTTCCATTCCCCTTCCCTCTCTACCACAATGCCTTCATCTGAAAGCCTGCAGGTTTCAAGAAGTTTGAAAACTATCCATGCTTATGAGATTAACACATAGGTGTTCAGAGGGCATGTATGACAAACCCTAAAAAGATAAATGGTCTCATTTTCTTTCAGGTCAAGCTTTTGAAGCAACTTCCCAGGGACTAAAAAAAGTCCTCAAAACTCAGCTGGTTATTTTATTTTTTGAATACTTTTTTAAAAAATGCTTTTAGAAAAGTTAATAATGAGGTTCACCAAATATTAACTCTTTGTAGTTGATGTGATTTCAGTCATTGACATTTCCAGTTATTGCTGAAGGACAACCGGCAAATATCCAACTAAACAGGTCCATCTGTTGAGATAGCAAACAGATGAAATGCAATCACACACACTTGGGACTGGGCCAATCTGCACGCATCCCATAGATTGGCGCTCAGTTTTTAATCACACAGCTGCTACAAGACATGTTTGGCGTCCATTTTAACACTCAATTGCTGCAATAGCCAAACACGGAATTTCAGAAAATCAAGTTTGTCCTAAACATCCAGTCTCAAAGCACAATTTGTGCAAGCCCAGTCACTATACACAAATTTCAATGACATAATTACAAACTTTACTTCATATGTTTCTCTTTAGATTTTCAGTAGCCATTACTGAGAAGTCAAGTTGCTCATTCTGCCTTCAAAAATCTGAGCTCAACTGGCAAAAGCCTCCATGGCTCAGCTGAATTATTTATATTCCTAGGGCAACCTCTATAGAAGTGAGTTGAATTGATGCGTTTCATTAGGCACCCTTTCTCCCCTCAAGTCTAACTTAAATTTTTAAAAGATAGGGTTGTGCATTTAGATAAATTAATGAGCTGGAAGAAGAGGTTATCTAAAGTACCATTAGTCCTCCTCCATATCAAGGAGAATTCCACAGCTGGACTCTTCATTATCTGATAGGCAGTAAGTGGCCTAACTTGAGGGTAATTCTGTAAGAGATGTATTATGAATATGTGTAAGAATAAATATTAAATTTACATATATGTATATATGAAATGCAAATTTACAAGGTGATTATCGCAATTATGAACAGAGGCCAAGACTAAACCTTTGCTGAACTGAAGCATGATCAATAGCAGTGAGTCTAAGTAATTTCTCAAAGCCTCTTAAGTTTCAATACAATTAAGTAGAACACTTATGACTGGTTCCCACCACAAAGAAAAGCTATGTGAATAAGAAAAGTTTAGGGCCTACTCAAATTAGCCATTCATTATAAATACAGTCCATCTAGATCATCCATCCCAGACACCACAGGTCCAAAGAGAAAACTTTTCTAGAAACTGCCTTCAATGAAAGCAATTATCTTAGCCAGGTACAATAGCAAAAAAGTATAAGGATAGCCAGATATATTTAAATGTGCTTTAAAAGCACTGAAATGTTGTAGCTATGGTATGATGCCACAAATTCAAATAACAGTTCTAAATATCCAGAATTAGGTTTTCTGTTAATTACTACTTTCATAGTCATCCATCTTTCATGGATAAGTTGAGAAATGAATTGGAAACAATACATCTAGTCAATTTTTTTTTTTTTGTTTCCAGAGGAATCATATGGAGAGAGTTAAACTCATTCTCTACATTTATATTGACATTCATACAAATTTAACATAGTTATAATAAGGCCTATTCATTTAATTCAATTCATTTAAAACAATAACTAGAAATAAAAATTAGCATTGAAATAAATAGCAAATAGGTAAAAATGGCATTTATTAAGTACTTTCTAAGTGTCAGGACAGAGATACAAAAATAAGCAAGCAATATATTCCCTGCCCTCAAGGGGCATATATTCCCATGTAGGAAGACAACACATAAAGGAGAGTTTGAAAGTAGCAAATACTAGCTAGAGAAATGAGTTGAAAACCTAGATTTCAGCAAAAGAAGGGAAAAAAATAACTCTAAAAGCCCAGAAATGGAGTGCGAGGCTTTGGGAAATAGGGGCTCAGGGGATTAAGTATAAAGTAAGACAAGAAGAAACAAAACAAATATTCACAAGACTTGAAAACCTGAATTCTGATCCCTGTTCTCTCATTTACTACATGATGGCAAGTCACCTAATAAGTAGATTCAGGGTCCCAGTAATCTCTATATGTATCTTTAACATGAAAAGACATGGGAACTAAGTGGAAGGTCACTAATTCAGTGCTCCCTAAAATACCTTTTGGCTCTAAAATATACGCTTCTTGATGATTCTTTTATTAGGCCAGAAAGGAAAAGGGGCTTTTGTGATGTAGAAAAACCCAGCCTTAGAAAAAACTCCACATACTTTTTATGCTCATGGTCAAATCAGTCTAGGTCTGAAGCACTGCATCCACACACACATCCAGTCCAATTGGCTGGCTTGGAACCATAGTTAGTCTTGGAATGGTGGCTAAGGTTCAGTGCCAACAAAAACAAAAAAATTTCCTCCTCATCCCAGATTAGAAGAGGTCCATGTACCAAGTCAAGCAGATAAACTCTAGTCATCCATTTGTAAGTTTATCCTGCTCTACAGTGTTTGTTCACATTAAACATTAACTATTATGTCCCCTAACTATAATCTGTATATACAAAAAATCTTTGATCAATCAAGCTGTTCCCTATGGAGAATACTTACAGAATTCTTCTTTTTGTGGCTCTCAACATCTGTTGAATTTCACAAGGATGCTACCAGACTCTTTTTGATAAGAGAATTTCAATCCAAGTTTTAGTTTAGGGGTATTTACCAATGTGACTGAGTTTGCTGAATGTTCTTTGGAATCATGACTACTAGAAGAATGCAATTGCCAAATTAAATACTTTAATCTGCAAATTGTTATTAAACTCAAAAAGAGGTTTATTATTTAGATCATCCAAAGGCAAAGTCTCATTTCACACTATTCTCAAGTTTTCTTAGGATCTATAACATAGTGTCCTACATAAAAAATATGAATTGAAAACGACCTATATTTATAAATGTCCATTTCTATCTTCCCACCCTTGTTCATATATACAAGTAGAAAGAATGATCAAGAAGACCTAGGTCAAAGTTGAAAGAATAAAACCTTTATTTCTATAGTGAAGATTTCTCCCTATGGAACATATAAATACTTTGCTTGACAACCCATTTGAGACTTTGTTTGGGGGTTGAAAATATCTCTTTAATGAAGCATAAAGGCTCACTAACAGACATCAAAGAAGCCCAAGTCTTGGTGTATGAGGATGGCTGAGCAAATCAAAGCTGGTCAAGGGATAAGTGAGAACTGAAATCCGTTTCCAAGGAGGGAAACTTCAAAAGGCCAGGCACCCACAGAGAGCTATCTATGCCCTACACAGGTGGTGAACACGTGGTGCCCCAAGAGGCAAAACCATTTGGCGGCAGATATTGGAGAGGTCTAAAACAATAGTACAGGAAGAGAGGAGCTGCCAAAATTATTCTGACACTAGATTGTAGAAGGAGAAGAGGAATTACCCCAGGCAAAGCAAGCCCCTGGCCAGTGAATTAGAAAGTAACAGAGACCTGTTCCTTGCCATAGGCAAACACAGACCTGGTCCTTGCCTTTTTTTAGTACCATGAGTTAGACCCAAGGCCCAGGGCAATACCTAAGGCCTTCTAGTTTACCTCCCTCATTTTTAAGATGAGGGAACTAGGAAATGAAATGACATGTCCAAAGATCCCACTAGAATCATGTCCATCCCTACTACTCTTGGATTTTTAGACACTATCTTGATTCTGTGGAGATCACAGCAACCAGAAGTCTCTTCCCAACTCAGATGGCTGTGGTTCAGAATCTTCAATCCAATGGGACCAATCTTGGCAGGTTCTGACCCTTTTAGTTTTTGTCTCTCCCAGCCTTCCATACACTCAGCCCCAAGGGAAATCACCAAGGCCTAGTCCTACAATCTTCCCATCTCCATCTTTCTTATTCTCCTCACATTAATCTGAGCAATAAATGAAGAAGGGAGTCTCCTCAGTAAGATTTGTTTTGGAGAGTAAGGAGAGTTCTGGGAAGATGTTATATATACTGCCCCCCAATTGCATTTAAATCTGTTTTCTCATAGGAATAAGGTTATCAAAACCAATCAATCAACAAGTTTTATTAAATACCTAAATTATTAAATGCCAATCCTTGTGCTAGGAGTTAGGGACCCAAAGATAGAAGCAAAATAATCCCTATCTTTAAGGAGATTAAAAAATTTCAGGCATGAGAGAAAGCCCGTCTAAAGGTATGGAATCAAAACATGGAAGAGCATTCATCAGTCAAAGCAATAAGGCCAGTGTGTGGAGAGAAGTGACATATGAATTCTGATTAGGAATTTCACATCACTATTAATAATACTAAGTCACTTTACAACAATGATTGAGTCCAATTCCAATGATCTGATAATGAAGAGAACCATCTATACCCAGAGAGACAACTGTGAGAACTGAGTGTGGATCACAACATAACATTTTCAGTCTTTTTCTTGTTGTTTGCTTACATTTTGTTTTCTTTCTCATTTTTCCTTTTTTTATCTGATTTTTCTTGTGCAAGATAATTGTATAAATATTTACACATATATTGGTTTTTAATATATGTTTTTAACATGTTTAACATATACTAGATTACTTGCCAGGTAGGTGAAAGGTGGGGAAAAGGGTGGGAAATTTGGAACACAAGGTTTTGCAAAAGTCAGTATTGAAAAATTATCCATGCATATGTTTTGAAAATAAAAAGCTTTTTAAAAAAATAATAAATTTAGAAGACTTTTATGATAATAATAACATTGAGCCAAATAGAAGGATTCTGAGGTAGGCCAGGAACCAAACCAACTTTATAACCCTGGTAAAATACATTACAAATTCCATAGTAATAATCTCCCAGATAACAAAGGAATTCCTAGGAAATGCCTGAATAGACTGGCATTGGCTGTATGAATATCTAAAAGTCTTTAGGACTAAAAGCAATGTCTTCCTTTCTCTCTGAACCCCTTTGGATTAGTTTACCAGCAAGCTCACTTGAATCTAATTAATACTGATGGCTGAATTATTTGGCCAAGTTTGCCTTCTTTGACATGAAACAGAAGGACTAAGAACCATAAGACAAAAGGAATTCTGTTCAAACTGTCATTAAAAATGATCTATAGCCTTGGTCCTTACACAGAGAAAGGAGGGAAAAATCATCATAGGTAATTCCAAAATGTTCAAGTCAGGACAACAAAACACAGACTGCTTCTGGGTGGCTTTACTGATTACTGGCATCAAGCCATCATTTTCATTTTTCCCTATTAACAAAATGGAAACCTAAAAAAATTAAATATAAAATTTGAAAAATCAGGATTAGAAATCCAATTTCTATCTATAAAATTACATACTTCTAGAGTTGTAGAAAGTATATCCTTAATGTCATCTGTTTAAAGAGTCCTGTTCTTATTCTTGCTAAGAAAGTATTACTGCCAATACTGGTAAACGGATGTTATCTTTTCTTCCTCTAAGTGATTAACCAGGCATTTACATACTATAGCTCTGGAAAAAATCATTTTTGACAGAAGGACTTGTCATAACAGGAATATACAAGTAAAGGGACATATGGTGTCCTTTCTTAAGCTGAGAGGGTTAATGCAAAAAACCTGACACCCTCATTACACTTTATTTTACTTTTGAATTAAAATCTCTTCACTTGATACTTGAAGAGAAAATAATCACATTTTACTAATTCTATAGAAAAATAAATCTCTCATTTGGTAGTTTTAAATGTTTACATGATAAAGTTTCAGCCCTAAGACTAACAATAGTACCCTACACCACATTCTCCCACTGAATAAATGACTTCCTGAGAGTCCATTAGGCACTCTGGGAGATACATAAAGGTTTTCAGGCCACTAAAAGTAAATTAGCTCTGCAGGAGACTCAACTTGGGAGTCAGACCGAAATAAGACTTAGGTAGCAATGAAAGAGAATGAGCAAAGTATATGGGATTGTAAAGGAAGTAATCATTCAAGCAAGGTTGGAATCATATTCCTCTACATTCACCACAGAAGTCACCAAAATAAAGATGGTCTGAATGTCATCAATCTTTTGGGAATCTGTCCTCAATTTTCCAAAGAAGAGGAGGGGTCTGTTTAACTTGGTGGGGCAATTGTGTGTCATAATGGATAGAAGGCTGGTCCTGGAGTCAGGAAGACCTATGGTCAAATGACATTTTATGTGACCTCTGAGCAAAGCTTGCTTGCCTCAGTTTCCTCATCTGTAAAGTTGGGATAATAAAAGCATCTGGGTTGTCTGTGAGGATAAAATGAGATATTCATAAAGTGCTTTGCAAACAATAAAACACTATATAAGTGCTCAGTGTTTTGTTATTATTATTATTCCACTGAATCATTTTTAACTAGGTGCAAATGAGATTGCAAAAAAAAAAAAAAATGATATGGAAAGATACAAGCCTGAGAGAGCTTGCAATATTACTGGGAAGAACAACATTTGTATATGTAAAATATCTGACAAACAGTAATAGGGAGGTCCAAGAATTTTCATTAGTGTATATACCCAGGAAATTTATTTTTAAATTCAATCCAAAAAAAAAAAAGTTTTTTCATTTATCTTTCCCCTTTCCAATGAATCATACCTTCTTCAAAGAACCATACAGTCTACCAGACTTGAGTACTATCTGGGGTTTAACCTTCTTTTTTTCTTAAATAGAAATACTTAAATTTCTCTACAGCATCAACCTGGCAAGCTCATGCAAAGGAAAGATCACAGACCTTGAGACAAGGAAACTAAAGTTCAAATCTTATCCTTGGTATTCTTACTGATAGGACCATAGTCAAGTTAACTAAACTCCGGTAGGCCTCAATTTTCTCATCTATAAAATGAGAGAGTTGAACTAGTTAGTTAGCCTTTGGAGGCCCATTACTATCTCCTCCCCAACTCTAGACAAGATCCAGGTTTGCTGTTGTGCACAGTCTTTCTATCACTTTCTCTACATCAGCTTCTCTTCTCAGACCTATTTGATCCATCAACAAGGGCTTTATTTAGGAACAATTCCTTTCCTCTCAGGAAAACTTGGGCTGATCACAGAATTCCTTGAACCCATCATTTTTTAATTTCTCTGAACAGCCTCATTTGCTATTTCTAAAGTAAGATAGATAAGACTAAATGATCTCCAATGACACTCAGCTTTTGGTATTGCTAAAGGCATTCGAATAAAAATAAAATAGAACAAAACTTCCACAGACTTTAGAGTTCAAGATTTTGAAGGCTGATTTCAAACCTAAGGATCAGGGCCTAGGAAAGCAAAAGAGTCCTCCAGAAACTATCATTACTAGAGGGTTCCAAATCTATAAGGACTTCCCCTTGATCACTTATAGATGGAAAAGGGCAGGTTTCTCTCAACAACTACAAAAAAAAAAAATAATAATTTCAACTATCAATTCTCATTCTAACAGTGTAACATCTGCAATCTCAATTTCTGATTTTAAATGCCTGAAGTATTTTCTCTATTTCTGTCCCCTATTCCTCAATCCCACATAATTGGACAGAAACAAACATAAGTAGGTAAAGAAAAAAAAATCTATTTGCAGAATACTCTGTACTAAATTGCACAACTATTTCTAATAGTTTTATGAACCTTGTACTTTTTTTTTGTCTGTTTACTTTCTCATGTTTTATCAAATTTTAAATGGAATAAGGGAAATTTACACATACATTTATACTCCTGGAATATATAACATATAATAAACTGTACTTCCCCTTCTGGGCGTTTTCCTTGGTTTTATCTTGCCTTTAAAATGTTATTTCACTTAAATTTTAAATAGAAGTGGTTTGGGTTTTTTTTCCCCAGCAAATTAAAAACATGTGCATGTTCAGCAACTCTCTCATCCACGTATACAAATGTTATTTTAGTATTGTATATTCAAAAAAGTTTGCCTCAATTTTTGACCATCTCAAGACAAAAGACCCATCTCCAACATAAATGAATTGTGAGTACAAACTATATAAACTGAAAAAGCCTAAACTATTTTTTAATGTGATGGTTTTTTTTTTTTTTTTAAACTGCATTCCTACCCTGCAATCCTTTTTTGCGGTGTGTGAGGAGAAACTGAGTGTGGACTAATGCATGTAATGTCAGACTCAGTTAATTTCTTTGATTAGTTTTGCTTAGCGACTTTTTCTCCCCTTTCTTTAATATTCTTTGTTAAAAGGGATGGTTCAAGGAGTAGAAGAGAAAATATATTCGGAAATGAAGGTAATAGAAAAACAAGATAACAAAATGGAAATTTATTTTTAAAACATTAAGTTAAATGTGCATTTGAAATAAAAGTTATTCAACCTTACATTTAATTCTTAGGTTTTTTTTTTTTTTATGACCCCTCCCATACATGTTTTATATTAGAATTACAAGATTGGAAGGACAGGGTGACCTTAGCATTTAACTTTAACTGATAATAAAAGTGCTGGACAATTAACTGCTAACAGCTAGGAATATATTTAGCAGATCTGAAAAGCACTATCAGTACACTGGAAGTATATGGAAAATTTAGTCATCAGTAGATAAGGGGTGAGTCACACCCATGTCACCAGTAGATAACTTGTCCAATTCCTCCCACAACTAATCAGTACATGTCTCTGGGAGCTGGCTTATTTCATCTTCAGTTATGTGGACACAGACATTCATTGAACCAAACATAAAACCTGACTAGTTTGTGTACTCATCATCCTAAAAGCTGAAAAATTCCACAGTGATCTAAAACGAACAGGAAAGCACACACACGCTGACCTCAGCACAGCTGAGGCCGAAGGGCCATTAAAAACTCCTGACATGGAAATTCCTCTGGATGAGGGGGCACTTTGGTGATGGATTTTAGCTTAAGACCATTAAGTTTATGTTTCATTTCACTTATATCTACAGAGACCCTTAGAGGAAAATAACAGTGCTACTTGGGATAAACAGCTTTATAAAATGTACCCATTTGTAACTTTTTTCTGTTTGTCCCACTTGGCCCTTTCATCAAATTCTAAATATAAACGTATTCAAGTTGAGATATGCCAAAATATTTATTCCCTTAGGAAATACTTTCAGATTGGTCACTCAGATTGGTCATGGAGAAAGTTGAATGGTTGAGAAAGAATATGCACACAGATTTAAAGTCTGAAGAACATCAGAATCCCAAAAATGAAGAAAATAAACAAAAAAGACCTAATCCTAATGTCAATGACACCTTATCTTAGTAAACCGCCCAGCAAAGGAAGAGAAGTTTAATTGAATGAGGTCAAGGCAATTCTCCTAAGGAAATTGAGAAAGAAATACAGGCAGTGGAATGTTGGGATCAGAATGAGTCTCAAACTAAACATAAAGAAGGCAAACTTTTTTTTTTTGCTCTTTCTTTTTTTTTTTTTTTAAATATAAATTCTCCTTGGATAAACTTTTAAAAACAGAGAATATAGATCCAATGAGTTATTGTCGTATAATAAAACCCATTCTTCAGACCTTAGGATAACAAGGTCTATGTTTGAGCTACATGATTTAAATCAAAATATAAAGAAACTGTAATTGAATCAGAAGAGGCTGTTTATACAAACGGTTAAACAGAGTTTGGACAAATGTCAGAAAATACCCACATTGTTAAGAAAGAATAAGTATTTATTACAATTAATGGCAATAAGTAATGTTTAATATTTATATAATATTCTGCAAGTTTTACCACAATATCTCATTCAATCCAGATACACCTGTGAGACTGAATTATAGTTATTACATGAACAGAGTTCTAATGAGATTCTTACACTGAGAACAGTGAATAGATTAGTTTCTATTGCCACTAAGGATAGCACCAGGAAGACTTGATTTAAAACCATGACAAAGAGGAGTAGAAGAGAGACACTGGAAACTTCCTCACAATTACAGTAAGTTGGATGATATGAGAGTTCCTTTTCACTAAAGGTACCCAAGAAAGGGCTACACGAAAACGCAGCCAGCATGTAACAGACAGGATGTTCCTTTAGTTTCCAACTGTACTACAAGGCCACTGATGTCCCTTCCAACACTGACATCCTATCAATCCACGCTACTGGGATTTCTTGACACTAAGTACTGGAGACACATAAGCCTGATCTCATCATAGTTGTTTGTAATATGTCCAGAGAAGAAAATGCTTTTCAAAGTATAAAGGAAAGTTATTTTGCTGGATGAATAACTCTTGCCCAGCAACCAAAGAAAGAAACAATACAAACTTTAGATATCTCTTTAACCCTACCTAACCTTTTGATTCTACAACTACTCAAGCACCACTAATTATAAAAATTTAGCTTATCCCACCCTACTAATATCAAAACACTTTAAATTAATTTTTAGAAGTTAATGTTTCAAGGCATATATATTTATTAGCACAGTTTAACTTTATTTACTTCTCAGTTGTTTTACTCCTTTTCTAATGTAATTCCACAATAAACTTCCAAGATTCATTAAAATTTTGCTATTTGTCTTTAAATTCAATGTCATGGAGAGATGTCAAATATTTGTTGTTAATAATGACACCTCATGTCAAGATATAGTACAGAGTTGCCATTTATCTAGATGTGGTGTCAGTGAAAAATACAGATGTTATTATGTCATACAAGGCTTTAGTTAGAGATGGCTAAATTGTGAGTCCTGGCTCTGTTATTAACCTGCCATGACCTTATACATACAACAACCTCTATGACTCAATCTGTCCATCTCTTAGAAATGGAAATAATACCCCCAAATTTATTTCATTTAGTTGCCCTTATAACAAATATATGTATAAAATGTTCTTAAATAAACAGTTCTCAAGCATTTGGTTGCAGTTTCCCTAGCATAAACAGATTTAAAAAAATATGTGTACTAACTACTTCAGAACATCAAGGTACCATTTAATATAACCAAAAGGTCCACAAACTTTATGTAAGCCCTTATAATTAAGGATGAATTTCACAGAGTAGAAGAGTGCTTGGAAGAAAAGAGGGAGTTTACTGGAAATACCCACAGAGGAAGAAACAAGGTAGCAAATAGTCAGCTCAACTATACTGCATCCAAAGCAGTGAAGTATCATTCTAGACTGACTAAAGACATTGGCCTTGGTCTCATGATTACTTGTGGGAGGAACTATTGCATGGTGAATGAAGAAATAGTTTGAAATCAGAATTTCATGGTTTCAATCTTGCCTCAGATATTTTAATACCTATAGAGGCAATGGTCAAGATGTTTCCATCTCTCAGAGCATCACCAATAAAATTGAAGATAATTATACTTGTCTTTATTGTGAGACAATTGATACTGTTTTTGTGGAATAGAGTGTTTCATGGACAGTTAATCTATTAAAACCGGAGTCCGAGTTATAACTGACATTAAAGATCACCTAGACCAAAACTTTATTTTTACAGAAAACTGAGGCCCAAAGACTTGACTATGCACAAGGTAATGTAAGGAAACAATGCCTTTAAATAAATGATATCCTAGTGTTCCAAATAAGCAAATTAGCATGGCGTCCAAAACACCACAATATTAATATTACTCATAAAAGAACTGCCAACACTAGATGATGATATAAATGTACCATTCTTAGAAATCTTGGAAGAGGGAAGATGTAGAATGGTTTTACCTGAAAACTAAAAAAAAAAAAAAAAAAACCCTCAAATTTAAGATAGAGAATTAAATGACTAAATATGCCAATGACCTAGGTTTAATGGCTTCCTTAAAAATACAAATATAAGTGAACCATTCCATTACTAAAATGTGAACGATGTGGATTACTAGAGCTACAAATCTTTTAAAAATTCAACTTAACCCAGAATCAAAGTAACACATATTGCACACACTGAATAGAGCTGTTAAAAGAATAAGATTTTGCCATACCATGAGATCAACTCTTTAAAAAAAATTAAGTATGATTAATTTAAATTTTAATTGAAAATTCACTCATTTTAAAATAGAACATATCCATATGGTTAGACAGCAAATGTGGAGAAGATATGGCCACAGGAAAATTAAATGGCTGGGACAAATGCTTAGCATAAGCAGGTCATCCATTCCCCCTTCAGGGATAACCACCTGGCATTTTACACATGATAATTAATATACCAACAGTAAGTCAATAACAAAGGGTACACATTTTCAAAACACTTCATTTCAGAAACATAAAAAACTGTGCTAATTTTATTGTTCAATAACCATGAGAACTACATGGCCACAGAAATGAGAATATATGGTAATGCACCTAACATAGACAAATAATCTCTTTGAAAAAGAAAAATCCACTCAGTCTCCCCTTCATATCCCAAATACTGGTGATAACTTCAAACATAACTACACAATAGATTTGAGTGTCTATATCAATAGGATCTATTATGTTCCATCTAGATTTTTAGATGCAGTATGGTAAAAAAAAAAAAAAAAATACTGGACTTGGTCATTTAAAAGGCTTGAATTTGAAATCTACTTCAACCAGGACACTAGGTATGGGACTATTCATTTGAAGGTCCCTTAACCACTATGGTACTCAATTTCCTCATTTATAAAACAGGCTTAATATCTTGTACTGCCTATCTGAAGCAGTTGGATCCAATTAGATAAAACTTAAATAAATATATAAATGCCAACTATTATTATCATTTTCCTGTACTCAGTGATTCTTTTTTACCTCTAAGATCAAATATACAATCCTCTGACACTTAAAAGCTCTTCAAAATTTAGTTCGTTCTAACCTACTTATCCAATATTATACATATTTCTTTCTTCATTTGCTCTTTGGTTCTACTATAGTGGATTTCTTGCTGATTCTTACACAAGACATGAATAATGATTGCTAATAATAGCTAGCACTTATTTTTATAAAGTCTAAGATTTGCAAAGTTATTTAGAAATTTTAACAACCACAGTTATTGTTATTGTGTTATCAGTTGAGGAAATAAAGGCAGACAGGATAAATAACTTGTTTAGGATCTACCAGCATTTTCCACTGTACCACTTAGCTGTTTTTGCCATACCTGGGCAACACACTTTATATCTTGATACAAGATATATATCTCCTACGCGTGCAATACACTTCCTTCTGATTGGTTCTTTCAAAACTTAGCTCAAAAGCCCCTCAGGCAAGCCACCAGTAATTCCTCTTGAAAATTACCTTGGATTTAGTATAAATAGGACAAGCTAAGTGACAAAGTAGATAAAGCACTGGGGTGGAGGAAAGGTGCCTTAATGAAGTTGGAAGAAATTAAAGTAAATATCTAATTCAATCCTCATCATTTTATATAGGGGAGAAACTGGGGTCCATGATGTTTATTCTTGCCTAAGCAATTCCTGATTCTTAGTCAAGTAATCCTTTGCTTTGGTACAATTCTGTGATTTCATTTGTGTGGGGAAACATTGGTGGGGAGATGCTCTCCAAAATGTCTCTTGGCTACTATTCCTGCAATTGATGGTCTCAGAGTTTCCTGAGAGGTTAATTGATTTGCCATGTCACATGGCCAATATGTGTCAGAAGCTGGCTTCAAATTTCTTGACTCGGAGGCCAATTTTCTCTCTACTTCCTCTTCTTCTGTTACACTTTACCATATGTTTCTATATATCAATATATTTGTGAATGTAGTCTCTTTGAAAACTGGGATCTTTTTTTAATCTTTGTATTAAAGACAACTAGAATTGTGCCTAGCACATAGTAGGCTCTTAATAAATACCCATTGATTGATTAGTATCATCAAATGTAAGTAAGCATACTCCTTCAGTTAGAAAGGATTACATCACATCATACCTTAATATCCTTTAAAATTTGACTTCTGTTTATACAATTCAATTAAATAAACATTATTAAGCACTTAGGAAACAATGGGCTCTGTATTCTCCAATGAGAATCAGGCATAAAGGAAATATTTGAACCTTTTTCAGAAGCTTATATTTGGCTGGGGGATGGAAGATGAGATGGGAAGAAAGGGATTAGATTCAACAATTACATAGCTAAATGCAATCATGTACAAAGTAGATGAGAAAAGGAGGGAAGGAACATGGTAAACTGGAAAACTGTGGGGAGTCTTTTTTAAGGGGGACAGGAATAGACCCTTAGAAAAAGGGGAAAAAAATTAAATTATGGAGAACATGTTATCTATGGCCCAAAACTATTTTCAAAAGTTGATTTTTTGAGATAATTTTCAAAGTAATGTCCATTTCCACTTTTTCTGGCTTCCCCTGCCACTTCTTGTCCCCAGTCCCCCAGAATTTCTCTGTGTGGTAGCAATTTAAGATCACAGACTACAAAGCAAAAGAGTTTTAAGGAATCATGTTGTCTAGAGGACTTTTTTTAAACCTAGAAATTTTTTTCCCCAATCTTAAAAATTATATTTCAGCATGCTTAGTTTCTGTAGTAATCTTATGTATATAAATTTTAAAACTTTATTTGGGAAAGGGATCCACAGACTTCACCAAATCACTAAAGTTGTTTAAGAAACACAAGAAAAGTGTTAAGAATCCCCAATATAGTAATCTAGCCTAATTTTTTTTTAGACAGGGAAACTAAGAACCAGAAAGGTTAATGATTTGATCATCGAAGGATAGGGCACAGATTTGGCCTCAGGAAAGCTAGGATGCTTATCTGTAACTCAGTTTCTTCAAGGTATAAAATGAGAGTGTTGGGTTCAATGAGTTCCCCTTTCTTTTCTAAATCTATGTTTTTATGATAGAGCAGCAGAAATGGAATACAAATCTAGATACTATGATTCTAAATGGAACACTCCATCTACTCTGGCATATTGAGCTGTCATTTTTTCAGTCACATTCAACTTTTAAGGATCCCATTTATGGTTTTCCTGGCAAAAATACTAGAGTTATTTACCATTTCCTTCCCAGCTCATTTTATAGACAAGGAAACTAAGGCAAACAGGATTAAGTAATTTACTCAGGGTGACATAACTACTAAACATCTGAGACCAAATTTGAATTCAGATTTTCCTGACTCCAGGCTTAACACTATCCAACATGCCACCTAACTGCCCCCTCTACCACAAAACAAGTGCTATTATAGTTAAATACAAGGCAACTAACATCCATATACATTTTTATTAAAAAACATGTAGCTCCTTTACTCCTTCTGTACCGAGGAAGAATAGAGTATAGAACATGATAAAAAGGAAAAGAATTTGAGTATGAAGAAAGTAGACAACTGAGTTGAAATGGTCAGAGATATATATATATATATATATATATGTATATATATCATAGGCCAAATTTAGCCTTCCATCTGAACACACATGGCCTTTAATATTATCAATATAATATATCTCTTCTAGAATAATTAGATGAATAGGCAAAATAACCAACTTTAAACAGGACACTAATAAAGGAACAAGCAAGCTTGTTTTCACTACAAAAAATGAAAAAAAAAAAAGATAAAATTGGGTGTACCAAGTTTTCTTTATTATTAAGAAAAGAATTTATTTTAAACTTTGATTACTTTTTTTGTGCTGACTGCAGATTGTGAGGCAGTAATGAGCTCTTGCTCATTTTTGCTGTGTTTGGGATTTGGGGAATAAAAAACCAAACAGTGCACCTAACAAAAGCTTAGCCAGTATATATGACTTAATGGTTATTGATGTATTTCATTATTAAGTATCAAAATCAGACTTTTGTTTCCAAAGACTTCTTATAACCAGAAAGACTGAAAAGCAAGTTTTCTGACTCTAAAAAGATAAACAAAATCCGAAATAAAATTTTAAAAGAATGTGTATTATTCATAAAGCTCTTATTTTAAACAAAATCCTAGTTGCATAAAATCAGTAATTGATTTTAATTAGATTCCATATGCTTCTGCTATAATGGTTAATGTTTTTACTTGATGTTTGTCATACATTTATAGGGAGGCAGTAGTACTGCATGGGGGATGCTAGGAGGTACAATGGATAGAGTTGGGATTGGAGACAGGAAAAAAACAGTGCAAATCCAATCTGATGCCTTTATTAGTTATATGATTCTAGTCAAGTCACAATCCTTGTTTGCCTCAATTTTCCCATCTATAAAATGAACTGGAGAAGGAAATGGTAAATCACTCCAGTATATTTGCCAAAAAAAAAAAAATCCCCAAATAGAGTCACAAAGAGTCAGACATGACTAGACAAAAACAAGAGCTATAATAGTAGAACTAGTGAATTTAGAGACATAAAACCTGAGTGGAAATTCTGGTTTTATACATAGATATTTTGCAGGTTACATAAGTAATTTGCAGGTGGTCTCATTAGATCGTTGAACTAAAGGGGAAAGACTAAATTTTGGCCTTCCTTTTTATATCCTCAAGGTTTAGCACAGTGACCAGCATTTAGGACACATTTACTAAAAGTTTGTTGACTGATAAAGGACTTTATTTTCTCCTCTACTCAATGTCCTTACTGACTTCTGTCTCAAACTGATCTTATCAGGAAGCAGTTTAAAATCAATTTGCTTAAGCCAAGAATTAGAGACCTGTGCCGCCCTTTTATTTAAAAAAGAAAAATTCCCATCATACCTGATAAAATGATGCTCAGTGAGCACAGAAAATACTTAACAGTGCTAATAACAAAGTTACATTTCTTCTAGTTGGTTAAAAGACAAAAAAAGGTTTAAAGCTACAAAGAACTTTGGAGAGCAAGTAGAATGAAGTTGACCCATCATTTTAAAGATGAGGAAAATGAATCCCAAAGAAGTTAAATTGGCTTGCAAAAGCTTACACAGGGAATAAATTTGAAAATCAAAACTTGAACCCAGATTCTCCAATTCCAAATCAGAGACATAGGATGTGAATATATAGCCAATTAAAGATCATCAAAATTATAATATCAAAAATGACTTTTGCTAAGTCACCTATTAAAAAACATTCCAACTTTATCCACAATCCACATCCTCTATGTACAACTGGGATCATATAGTTAGACTCCAAATAGTTCACAAACAAACCCTTTCCTTCATTCAAAGTGCTATAAGTCAGGTCAGATATCTGACCACAAGATTCTATATGGAAAGCTTCTCTCAAACAGTAAGATACACAATAAATGCGTACTTAACTACATGAATTCAAAAGCTTCATGGGCTTAACTATTTTCCTAAAATGTTTCAGTTGTACAGTCATAGCCTAATTATTCAGTTAGTCAATAAGAATTTATTAATGATTTATTATAAACCACGACCCATGCCCAGCATGAGAAGTGGAGAAGAAGAAAAGCATTTTCCATATGGGAATAGCAAAAGCATGACCACAGGAAATGAGATGGGAGATGCAGTACTGTGCATAAGATAAAGGAAGGAGGTTATTGTAGCTGGATCATGAAGTACAGGGTTAGGGAGTAAAGTAAAAAAAAAGACTGGAATATTAGGAATAGGCTCGAGTGTAAAGAGTTTTAAATTTTTTTTAAAAGGGGGCTTTATATTTAACCTTACATGTAATAAAGAACCACCAGAGTTACTAAGTGGGAGAAATCATACAATCCGACATACTTGAGAAAAATCATTTTGATAGGGAAGTAGAAGATAGATTGAAATGCAAAGAGATTGAGTCAGAATTTATTCAATAGTTCAGATAAAAGATAGTAGGGGCCAGGATGCGTGGAGAATATATACAACATGCCTATGGACTAAAGAAATTAATATTCTACTAAATACTATATTATATATATATATATATATATGTATATAGGCTATGTATATACTCAACCTAATACATGGACCCATCACCCTGCCTCTTAAAAAAAAAACTCAAATGGAAAAATATAAAAAGAAAAATGGAAATAAAGAGGGGGAAAAGCTTATGCCATCAGATAGATTAAAAAAAACACAAAGCACCATGGCTATTTATCAACCCCAACTAGCACAGTCTAAATTTGAAACACTGAAGCAAAAAGATAAGGAAGAAAACTTCAAATACTGCATATAGGTCACTCTAGAATAAAGACATAGGAAACCTCTTCGCTCATTAATTTTTATCTTACTATTGAAAAGTATTTTCTGTTTAGAAAATTAAAATCATTAAAAAGTTTGAATGTATCTCATAGAAAAAACCCCTTTGGCCACATCTGTCAGCTTTTACTTTTGGAAGGAATAAGGATTTGCCCACAGGCACTGTGATGGCTTATAGCTAATAGGTTCATTATAAGTCAAGGACAAATAGAGAAATCCATGGAAACCACTATAAAACACTGATACTACTTACTCTGTCAGATGATTCAGTTTCACATCAAGTATGCCTGAACTCAGAATGCTGTTTCACCAAATATGCAGTTTTACAATTAACTGGAAAGCCACACAAAAGCTAACTTTCTCCCCCATATCTACGGGGATCAAGTGAGAGAATCCCAAATTCTACTATTCTTCGAAGTTTATCCATGTATAAGTACCAAAGTTTTCTTTTGATATTACAGTCTAATAAACATATAAGCAAAAGTATAACTAATAAATGAAAAGCTATTTACACTTGTACAGACCAAAAAATTTCAAAAGTATTTCATATATTTATATTATTTTCAGAAAGTTTTCCCCCTACTTATAATTATGCCATACTTTGCTGTAAATTTCACCAAACATCTATTTAACAAGCATTTATTAAGCATAGGCTATCAGCAATGCATCATAAGATAGATAGTAGGGCAATCTAACAAAATAGACAAGACCAATAAATCCTATAGAGGAAGGTGGTAAAAATATGATATTACCTTTTTACAGAATTACAAATTAGAATGAAAAGTGAATAATTCTACATTCCTTTTAGAATATTCCCACAACCCCTAATTCCAAGAGATAAGAATTTACCCCAAGTTAATAAATACTTTAAAAAGAATAAACCTGAGCACAGCCCTGGAGTTAGGAGGGCCCAAGTTCAAATCCTGCCTCTAATTCTTGATATTTACTAGTTGTGTAACTCTGGGTGTGTCATTTAACTTTGATCACTTTTACCCTATGCACCCCTTAAAAAAAGAATAATCTTAGAATGTTGGGGAAAGATTTCTATTTTGTGGAGTTTAGATAGTGGTAATTCTGAAGGTTAATTTTATAAATTAAATGCAAATCTGTACAAAATGAATAATTTTGATTTCTAAGATTATGCAAATAAAGGTAAAATTTCACAAAGAGTAAAATAAAATTAAATACGAGAAGCAAATATCTGTAATTGTGAAGATCTACTAAATAAATTGCTTTGGAAGTAACCTTATTTAGCAATTTTTTTCAAATTTCTGCGTCAGTGGTACTAACACAAGTGTTTCTATAAACTACAAAGAAAATGCACAAGAAGAAATCCCTTGATTGAATCTTAAATAAAACTGAAATATTTCCAAAACAACTTATTTTTAGACAGAAAATATTTTTTTATAGATGTAGAATGACATTGTGTAAAATACATGCTGGCCTGCTAGGAGCATTTTCACTACATTTTTATATACTGATCAAATCCTAATAGTGACCAAACTGCCAAAGGGATACTTTACTGAGTCAGACAAAATAACAAAATTCATTTTGAGGAACAAAAGATGGAAAATATCAAGGGAAATAATGAAATAATGTAGTACAGGAGAAGAATAGCAATTCCAGACCACAAAGTATAAGTGGCAATCATCAAAATCATTTGGTACTGGCTTGGGAGAAAGAAAATAGAAAAGTAGGCCAAAAGAATAGACTAGACAAAGAAGAATTAAACTCGAAAAGTTTAGTGCACAATAAACCCGAAAATATAAGTTACCTTTATTCATTTGTCAAGACCTTCTGGGAAAACTAGAAGTAATGTGGCAGAAATTAAGTTTAGACCAACATCTTCTACAATGTTCATTATACATCCATATACAATATTGAATGGGTAATTGACCTTAATATCTAAAATCATACCATAAAAACTTTATAAGATATATGGATCATTACCTATCACAACTATTAATTATGGATACATTTTTAACCAAATAAGGGAAAGAATTGTAAAAGACAAAATAGACAATTCTGGTTATATGACACTGAAATGCTATTATACAAACAATATTAAAGCATCTAGGGGAAGGCAAAGACTAGGAAAAATATAAAATAATCTCAGATAATACCTCAATGGGCTCTTTTTTCATAAAGGGGTATGTATAGGTATAGGCTATTGCCTATAATATCAATTACAGTGTGTTGATTTTATTGATTTTTTTTAAATCTTTTCTTTTAAAAATTCATTTTGATAAAGGATGACTTCATGGGAGATGTGGAAAGGGAGTAAAGGGGTAAATGTAGGCTATGTAGAATCAAAAGAATTAGCTAAAAAAAGAAAAATAAAAAATAAAATGCTAAGACAAGCTATTTAGTCAATTATAGTAACGACACTGCAGGTTAAAGGTTGTATTTTAATGGCTGGCATTTTAAGAAATGGACAACCTGGCAATACTCATTCCTAGAAATTCTGTTTAAGTGCTATGAAAGATTTATTTGAAAATGCTCTGAAAAGATGATTGTTTAGTCGTATTCACATCAACACGGCCTTCCTAGGTTAGGACATAAGTATTTTTAGCCTCAACAATATAGAAATGATATAAACAGATTTAGGAAGCTTGCCACAGTCCTATTAAACAATTCATAAAGATGCCTCAAGGAAATCACCTTGCATCCATTCAGATTTTTGTCCAAAGACAATGTGTAAAAGAAACCTTTTCTGATAGAAGTTTCATGCACCTTGTATTTTTCGCCAGTATTTTGCTAACAAAAAAAGTCTTTCTTTTACATGAATTACCTAGAAACATGTGAAAAATTTTATTAAATCCCTTCTAGTAACCATCATCTCCTGTGTTCAGGTCATATACGTGGTTAAGTAAGAAGGTATCATTTTAATAATCCTCCATTTTCCTTCCTGAATGACAGGGGCTTTCACTGGCTTACTTTGAAATTAGGATCCTATGTGTTAATTTTGAAAAATCACTCCAAAATAAAATTAGGCAAGTAAAAAAAAAATGTCATTAATTTCCATAAAATCCCTGGGATACATTCAAATCCCATGCTTTTTTAGACTGTGTTTAAAAGAGGAATAAAAGTGTGTCTCTATTTTGATTTTTTTAAAAAAACTCAAACATAATTTTTATTGTGCTTCATAACAGAAAAAGACACCTTCTCATCCCCTGCAGTGATCCTTGGCAGGGAATTGGAGCACAGACTTCATTACAGTGTATTGATCTCACTAAATAAAGGATTCTGAATGTATCGATCAGTTCCAACTAACCCCCTAACTATTTGCAAGGCCATGCATGATGTGCGGCCCTGGCTTACTAAAGAAGGAGTAACAGAAAGCATTTTTGTTCTCAAGCAACCAGACAGCAGGAGTGGTTTACAGTTCATAGTAGATTAACATGATTAAAATAAGAGACAGCATTCAGGATGAGGAAAAGGAGTAAAAAAGATGAATTGTTTTGTGGTTTATGTTTGTAAAAGTCTCAAAGGTTTCTCAGTTTGCAAAGTAGTGTGATGATAAATCAAAGTTTAAACTGATCTTTAAAGCAATGTTTATTTTTAACTATGCTACATTTTAAAGAATGGCAGCAGTTTAGTCTCCATAATACAGGTACACTCATAAATACCAATGATATGTCTGATTTTTTCAAATTGGTTCGAAATATGCAGAATGTATTTTCCCTTGTCACTTTCAATATTATTGTAAAATGGTGGGGAGGGAAGGGGTGAGCCCAAGATTAATTTCAAGGTTCATTTTGTACATCTGC
The DNA here is from genome assembly GCF_016432865.1 of Antechinus flavipes. Classification (NCBI taxonomy): domain Eukaryota; kingdom Metazoa; phylum Chordata; class Mammalia; order Dasyuromorphia; family Dasyuridae; genus Antechinus; species Antechinus flavipes. The sequence continues at coordinate 489,358,165 of NC_067398.1, read as the reverse complement.
TCATTTTCATTCCCATTTGGGAAGGACATGATTTTCTTTAGTCAAACCCAATTAAGCTAGGCTTTCATTTAAAGTAAGCCTGGATATACTGCAAATTGATCTTATTATAATAGAATATTGATGCCATCATTTACCATGGATTTTAATCCTAGAAAAAGAGAAAACCACACCCCTAGTTTTGTTTTTCAGAATAAATACTGATGTGATTCTCCAAACATTTAACAAGCTGTCAAAAAGATCCCAATTTTTTAAGAAATCAGGAAGACTGAACATTTTATCTACTGCCTGCTACTTTTTAGTTCTTGACCATTTCCCTAAAAGATACCCACTTCCATTCTCTCTAAAGGACAAGTGATCTCTGGTAATTTGCAGGAACTGTGATACAGCAGAAAAAGTTGGGGCTCTGAAGTCATGGGACTTGACTTGACACACACCTGCTAGCTCTCAATGCAAATATGGGGGACTCCAGAAACCCAGTGCTACATACCAGACACAGTTGGCTCATAACTATTTTTCTTTGAGACTTGGCTAAGGTTTTTGTTACTTAACCTAGAGAAGACACTGGGAAATATATGTGGTGGGAAAAATAAAGCATCAAAACATCATCATGATCATAATTTTAAATAAATGAAACAAGGATAATATTATAACCATCCTAATGGTGGGATTTGTTGCAAATTCTTTCAGCCAAGTCCAGAGAAATCAGACCAGATTATTCTTCCAGCCCAGTTTGAATTTTTTATGACTCACAGAGAGAAATGCTAGAAACTTTACATATGCAGCTTACTGGTTAGTGGTTCCATTCACAAGAAAAGGACATCAAGCTAATTATCATATCTAGCTGCTTCAGGAACAAAAGGGGAAAAAAAAGGAGGGGAGATCTTAATTTTATTTAAAACAATAACAATCTTTAATCTAATTTCTGGGAATGCAAAGTACCTCTACTAATGCATTTTACTAGTCCCTTGAGAATGGGGGGTGAGTGGTGAGGAATGGTAATTGAGGTTCTGAATCCCAGAGTTCCAGCTCCAAATCAATAATTCACAAACTCTTGAGACCTGGGAAAGATGTGTCAAAGGTCACTTAATCTAGCCCATAAAGGAACAGGAATCCTTTTTACAAGATCTCTAATATCCAGCCTCCCCTTAAAAAGTTCTATTGAAGGTAAATTCAATATTGTCAGAAAGGAAGGGACTTCAATAAGCATCTACTATATGCCTGATGCTGTATTAAGCGCTTTACAAATATTACCTCATTTGACCCTCACAACAACTTTGGGAAATAGTTACTATTATTGTCCAATTTTACAACTGAAGAAATGGGGGAAAATGACCCCGAGTTAAACTACTAGTGTCTGAGGTGGGATTTAGCACACTACCCACTATGCAACGTAGTTGCCTCAGAGAGGGGTTCTATTCTACTTCTGGAGAGATCTAATTCTCTCCTCCCTTAAGTCTTCTCTTTTCAAGGCTAATCTTTAGTAACTCCTTCAAATGATCTTGTATGGCATCATTTCTAGTCCTCTTACCATTCTCTTAATTTCTTATAGATTGTTAGCAATTTATAAATATCCTTGAATTCCTAAAAATGGAAGCTGAAAACAAGACCTCCTATATAGGTAGAATAAATAGAACCATTGCCTGCTTCCTTCTAAATTCAATGAATGTCTTAATTCTTCCTACTTGAATCATATGGGTTTTTCCATGCCATGTCAAACTATTGCCTAATATTGAGGGGGATTTTTTTCCCCCATTAGTGTCTTTAAAGGTTTTTTGTTTGTTTTGCGGTGGTTTTTATTTTTTCAACATGGAATTATCTAACTACAACTCCTTTCCTTTATCCCCAACTTGGGAAATTGAACCCAAGCGAAGGACCTTTTATTTATCCTTATTACAATTCATTACATCAGATAAGATTCATCATTTAGCAAGATCTATTAAAATTCTGTCATCTAATATAAAGGCATGCCTTGAAGATATTACAGATTCTGTTCTAGACCACCACAATTAATCAAGTATTACAACAGAATCACAAGAAGTTTTTGGTTTCCTAGTGCATACAAAAGTTATGTTTATACTATACATAGTCTATTGAATGTGCAATAGTATTAGGTCTAAAATACTGTCCATATCTTAATTTTAAAATTATTGCTAAAAAATGCTATCACCTGAGCCTCTAAGAGTTATAATCATTTTGCTGGTGGAGGGTCTTGCCTCAATGCTGATGACTACTGATGATCAGCATAGTACTTGCTGAAGGCTGGAGTGATTGGATGATTTCTTAAAATAAGAAAACAATGTAGTTTACTCATGGATTGACTCTTCCTTTCAAATGAACATTTAGAAGTCATCATAGGGTTAATTCATCTAATTTCAATATTAATGTGCCTTAGTGAATTAGAGAGGCCAGAGAAAGACTGGGCAGCAGGTTGGTGGACAGTCAGAATACACAGCATTTATAGACTAAGTTTACCATTTTATGTGGGCGAGTTTCATGGCATTCCAAAAAGATTATAAATAATAATTTCCAAGACCCCTTATCGCAGATCACCATTAATAGGATAATAATGAAAAAAGCTAAAATATTGCAAGAATGAACAAAATATGACAGAAACAAAATGTGAGCACATGATGTTAGAAAAATGGCGCCAAAAGACTTGCTAGTCTCGGATTTACCATAAACTTTCAATTTGTTTAAAAAAAAAATGCAATGACTGCAAAGCACAATAAGACTAGGGATGCATATATTTAACTTCCTCCTTCTTATTCCCTTTTGAAGTAGTATGTAGTACTTTTCCATTGTTTTGATTCTCTGAAACAATGCACTACTTTTCTGTCACCTATAGAATATGTGATATATGTGTAAATTCACATTTAATGCAGCTTTTTGGGGGGCTCAGTTCAGATCCTATTTCTGATGTCAAATCACATGATTGCACCTGCTTTCTTCTTTAATAATATTTTTTATTTACTTCCCTGAATACATACTGTATTCCATAGTAGATGACAATCTCTTGAAGGAAGGAGTGTTTTATTTCCTTTAAAAAAAAACTTTTTTTTTCAGTTTGTGTACCCAGTGTCTAGTAGAGTACCATACAGCCAGTCTATATTTAATAAATGTTTGCTGTTTAATAAATTTCTCCAAGAGAGAAAATGATCAGTATTGGTAAGGAGACTAGTGACTATAACATACTTGAATGTGCATTGTAACAGATTTAGACCTATCTCTCAAGGCCAAAGAACTTACCATACAGTGGTCAGAATATGACTTTCTCCACATGGCAAATTAGACCTCAGACAGCAGACATCACACTACAATCAGTCCTTCCATATGCATTAGAATCTGCCAACAGCCCTTGTGTTGTGTGATCTTTTGAGAAGCCAAGATTACCTCTCTACTTGTTAATAACTCCCAAACTCATTGGGGAATTGTCATCACTAGCAAGATGTTAAATTGGAGACCAGGGGTTTGCTGGAGGGGCAAAAAAAATGTTGTTGGTAATAGTGGCTCTCCAGAAGAAAAAAAATGCACACAGTATAAACTTTTTAAAGACTAATCTGTATTATTAATATAGTCTCCATCATTTCTCAAGTCTAGACAATCAACAAACAATAAATCATGTCCTCTATTTGTAGATTTGCCCATCTCTGAGGTATAAAACACTGAAAAATTTAACAATTTGTTCCTAAAGAGTAGATTTGAACTGGCTCCAACACAATCCCATCTCAGTTTCAGAATGGGAAATCTTACCTCTTGTGCTCTACTAATATTCTCCCTTTCCCATTCTTCCTCCCCTTACCAAAAATGAAAACAAAATACTTCAAGGACATTCTGTGAGATGACTATTCCCAAGAACTGTTAGGTATCCAAACAAAATGTTGCCCAATTACAATCTCTGTAATTTATTTGCCACTTAAATCAGCAAAGATAAATTTAAAATTTTTAGAGCTTGACCCAAGAAATTATTTCCATAAACTACAGAGTTAATTTCTTCCCTACAAAGTTGTTTCATCTGAAGTTATTTTAAAGTAAACAACTAACATGATAGGATAGGTATACATGTCTTTTGATAATCTTCTTTAATAAAACCAGATCCCTAAATGTTGGAGGTCATTTAATCAAGTAAATGGATTACTAAGATACCAGTGAAGTGATAATCCAACTTGAAACAACTATTGCTACTTCTGCCTGGGGAAAAAAAAATATTATTTTCCTTCTTTGGCTAATTTTAAATAGAAATACAATTTGGGGATAAAAAAATAAAAACCCAAACAGGAAAATTCATTATCTTATCTAATCTATTTACAAAGAGAGGAAATAATAACCAATAAAACATCTGTCTAACTTAGTTATTTTAAGTATCTCATGTTGATCTGGCTGAAAATGTCTACTTACTTTCTAGCTCCAAATCTCATGTTTATAATTAGTTACATATTCAAAAATATGTCTTTTCATCTAAATAAGGCAGCAGTTTCTCATTTTAAAATATACAGAATATAACAATTTAATCAAACAATATAACAGATGACTGATATTGTCAATTTGAACCAAAAATGCCCCAGATATTCGTGAGGAGCCTATTGAATAAATCATAACCATTTTCTTCCATTATCAAATAAAAATGTCATTTCCTGAGGTATCTATAAAAATGAATCCCAAAAAGTCAAACTTTGATTTAAAATGTATAATATACACTTTCTAAATTGTGATGCATTTATATGAGCCATGGTGAATATCTATTAATGTTATAGCAAACAATAAGAATATGTTTTTGATAACCTACAAAAATTATGCCAATTTTTCTTCAGTTGAAATTCAAATCAAACCATTTCTGGCATCAAATACAAAAAATCTGTATGACTCCTCTAAAGAATCAGTCTGGATTCCACTTAAAGATTAACACCTCTGTCTCTAAGATACAGTTTTCCTAAATCTCCTTTAGCAGATGGCAAATGCAATATTGGCACCCATACTTTAAGTAGTTTAGGAAATAGTGGCTATAGAGATTCAGATCTCTGAGCCTAAACAGAAACATTTCCTTGACGCTGCTTGCTAAATCCCAAGTTTCTCACCCACTCACCTATTCAGAAATATAATTTATCTCTATGCATTGCTACAGAAAAATAAGCTTGTTGTCAATATTTTAATAAGGAAAATTATTCCATTCTTGGAACACTCATTACAATAAAAAAGTATCTCATGAAATGCACAAATTTTATATTTCCTTCTGTGTGTACCAGTTGTTTTCCCTAAAAGAATTCAGGCTTCCTGGAAATAGGAATTGTTTTTATGTCTTTGTAACCCCAATACACACAACGTCAGCTATGTTTTCAACAGTTCTTTTCAATTGACTTCATATTGTAAGTTTTCAATATATTCAAGATCCTAGCCAAAAAGGGCCAATATACATGTCCTACAAGGTCAATAAAGAAAACAAACATGTTACAATTCCTTTTGTTGATTTATGACATAAACATTACACAGGTCAATTTCATTTTTTAAGGTATTTTTACAAGCGCAGAATTTCAATAGGTATAAAAATCAATGGTGTTTCATTAAAGAAATGCTAGATTTAACAATGACCAAAGGTATTTTTTACTACTTACATTTCAACATATTAAGTTTCAGATACACAGCAATCTGATGTGACAAATATTTTTGGTATCTAATCAAAAGCACAATATCTGACTGCCATTTTGACCTACTTGCCAACCCATGAGACAAAATGATAATGGTAACTTTATCAGTAGGTAGCTGATAATGGATATAATAGGTAGCTCATAATGGATACAATGGTAAAATGGATAGTGTTAGGTCTGTAGTCAAGAAGACTTAGTTTCTTGAGTTCAGACATTTACTAACTAGTGGTGTGACATAGAATAAGTCATTTTACCATGTTTGTTTTAGTGTCCCAATCTATAAAATGAACTGGCGAAAGAAATGTCAAACCATTCCAGTGCCTTTGCCAAGAAAACCTCAAATCAGGTCATGAAGAGTTCAACATGATTGGAAAATGACCAAATGAATTAATTGGCTTCATAAACAGGTATTTATTTTGGTAACCTCTAAAAATCAAAATGACTTTTTCATATACTTTTTTGGATCCATACAATTTCACTGGTGAAAGAAAACACTTAGAGCAAGAAAATTCCCTCTACCAATTCAGATTCTCAATAAGTCAATGAAGCAGTCCCAAGGAATTATTTGAGGCTCTCCCTGAAAGGTTAAGGCATTTGCCAAAAGTCACAATAAGTATGAGAGAGGACGTCTCACATCTTCTAGCTTCAGAACAGGTATACACTTTATCTTTCATCTTATTTTACCAATCCCTAATCTTTCCAAAACCACCTGAAACTTATTGAACCTGAATGTAAAATTAAAGCTTTTTGGCCCCAAATGCTTAAGCATGCACATTTGTCCAGAGAGTTTCCTTTAATACCCTATCTCAAAATTCAGCATGTAGCCACAAATCACATTTTAAATGCTAAAGAATATACCAAAGAAAATGCCAAATTTTGTAAGAATAGCATCGTTGCACAGGTTATCCAATTGAGATTAGACCTACCTTCCTCTTGTACAACATATTACATCCTCCAGAAATGCCCCAAGTGTTTGACCCTACTATCTGGCAATTCTGAACAAAATTTTAGAATGTTTAAATGCTAAAAAATGAATTTAACTATATAATTTTAAAGCATATTCTTTGAATAGTGTATAGTGCCAAAGGGGACACAAGGAGAAAAAAAGTTTCATATGAAAAATATGAAATAAATGTCGAAGTTAGATTAGTGTTGGGATGTGAAAAGTTTTAAATGCCAAGATGAATTTGTGTTATATCCTATAGGCAATAAGGATTCAAGGCAGAGGAGAATTATAATTGGTCCTCTCGCTTAGGAATATTAATTTAGAAGCTATTGGGAAAATGGACAAAAATTAGATAGAGGAATTAAAAGCTTTTAATTAGATTCCATGGAAGTAGTGATATATCTCCAAGGTGGTAGCCTTAAAGAAGAAGAGGGAGAATAGTGAAGCTATGGGTAGTATGCAGAAAGGATGGCAATGTCTTCCATAAAAATAATTTAGAAGCTATTGGGAGGATGCACAAAAATTAGGTAGAAGAATTAAAAGCTTTTAATGAGATTCTATGGAATTAGTAATATTGCCTCCAAGGTGGTAGCCATAAAGAGGAAGAGACAGAACAGGGAAGCTGTGGATAATGTTCAGAAACGATGGCAATGTCTTCCATAAAAGTAATTTAGAAGCTATTGGGAGAATGCACAAAAATTAGGTAGAGGAATTAAGAGCTTTTAATAAGATTCCATGGAAATAGTGATATTGTAAAGGAAGAAACAGAACAGGGAAATTGTGGATAATGTTCAGAAAGGATGGCAATGTCTTCCATAAAAATGTGTTTGAATGAGCACCAGCTTTAGGGAGAAAAGATAATGAGGATCATTTTATATATACAAAACATGAGATGCCTAAAGACCATCCAGATGGAGATATGCAGCAAGCCTTTAGGACTGGAGGTCAGGAGCACTTCAATATATCTATTTGAGCAGTTATCATCATACAGATGGTAATTGGATCCACAGGAGCTAATAACAGAAATATAAAGGAAAAAAGAGAATTTTGGTCAGTGACATCAAGCAATGGGCAGCGATCAGGACTAGAAGGATTGCTAGATATCTACTTGATAAACAGTCAACACACAGGATGATTGCAACTTTCTTCAAATAGATCATTATGTGATCACATTGGGAAAAGTCACTTGACTTTTGTTATTATTCATTTGTTTCAGTCATGTTCAACTCTTCAAGACCCCATATTAAGGGTTTTCTTGGTTAAGATATTGGAATGATTTACCATTTTCTTCTCCAGCTCATTTTACACATGAGGAAATTGAGGCAAACAGGATTAAATGACTTGTCCAGAATCACATAGCCAGTAAGTATTAGAGGTCAGATCTGAACTCAGAAAGTTGAGTCTGTCTGTCACAAAGTCAAAAAAAGTGACTCTAGGCCCATCTATCTGCCCCTAACTGCCTAATCTAACTTTACTGGGTCTTGGTTTCCTTATCTATAAAGATAGAAAGGATATGGTGGAAAAGCAGATTTAACTAGACTATCTTTGAGAGATTTCTTCCAACTCCGATTCTAAGATCCTATGCCACACAAAGCAATCAAATGTATTTTGGAACAATAAATTGATGAGGAACTGAACTGATAGAAAAGCCCCAAGGAAATTCCTGTCAATGTTTCTTGGCAAAGATACTGGAGTGGTTTGCCATTTCCTTCTCCTGCACATCTATTATATGAGAAAACTGAGGCAAATAGGGATTTTTTTAGGGTCCCACAGCTTGTACCTGAGGCCAGATATAAAACAAGAAGTTCCAGGCTATACACTCTAGCCACAGCCTGCCACCTAGCAATCCTAAGGAGACTGGCTTTCCTTCCTTCCTTTATTTGTTTGTTTGTTTTAAAAAAAATAAAGCTTTTCCCCACCCCTTCCTAAGACAATTTCATTTAACACCAGGAAGATCAGCTGGAGTACAAAAGTATGGCAAATTTGAAAAAAAGGATGACATTTGTAGAGTTCACTTTGTGTATTCTGTTCAGGTTAAGCTATGCTCCAGGCATAGGCAAAACTATTTGCATAGTTGCTTTGTTTTGTTTGCAAGTGAAAGTCAGTGTGGAAGTTAATTTAAAAACCTACCAGTAGATAGGTCATTTACATTATCTAGAATGTCATCACACTTAAATACACAGGTTTCCTCAGTATTCAGCTCCACTCAAAACAATTAGCAAACAATTAGCAATTAGTTACACATTTTTGCACTATACCTAATCTTTCCCCACCACTACTCCTTTTTTCCCCCCATTTTTTTTTTTTTTTTTTTTTTTTTTTTTACTTTAAGTCAGCTAATGCGGTAGACCTTGGCCTTGCTCTTCTGTCAATCTTCCCGTTATAAATGCTAGGATTTATAATTTGCCCTTTCAGAATTGGAATGAATCAAAAAACTGGTACCACCTAAATATAACTTCCTTGCAAAATTTTATTTTCATCAGTTTAATTTCTGGAAAAAAAAATCACAGCTGTGCAAATTAAGAACCACACATAAACAAAACACAACCACCTGCATTTAAAAACCCTATTTCTACATTTAAGCAAATGTGCTTTAATTATGTTAATTGTCATAGAATTTAGTGAGATGCTTTCCTTGATATAGTTCATAAATATAAAACTTCAACCTTTATATTTCTTCATAATAAAAAGTCCAATCTGTGTTTTGTAAAACTATAATCTGAGATTAAAAGTTTTAAAAAAGTAATTTATTTTAAATTGATTGACGCAAGCTTGTTTCCTCCATCTGTAAAATAATGAGCTTAGTTTGGGTTAAATGATCTCGAAAATCTTTTCCAGAGATTCTAGAAACCTAATTATGTGGGCTTCGGAAATCTTTTCCCATTGTAGTGAACGATACATTTAAATCCCCTTCATAGAACCCATTCTCCTGGATAGGAAAAGTAATTTCCTATTTCAATTTCTTGCTGAATGAATTTACTAGAGTTCATGCTAGAACTACACTGTTCTCTATTCCCAAATCCCTTGGTGCCATGCCCCTTGACCTATTGCTGATCCTGCCTTGCCAAAACACTAGGAAAATCTACCATCTGCCTCCTGTATTCCAAGAATTGTTGCAGAAAAGGACTAATGGAAATCACTAAATCCTGCTGGCAGTGTTCACTACACATTTATACTATCTAATTTCACAACTGGGCCTCCACAGCAGCAAGGCAAACATTCTCTTTCTCCCTAATTGATTTGGAATCCCATTCTCCATAGTGGCTGTTCCAAGCGCTTTTCACAGTATTCCCTACCCCACTTTCAGTTTACCCTCTCCCCACCCCAAAAAAACTGAAGGAATTACCTGAAAGCTCCTCCTTCCCCCCTATTCCTTATATCACATCTCTCCATCACTTATGGGCTCCTTTAAATCAGACTGTGATAAATTAGTGGTTCTTGTCACTGCCCAAACTAAACCTTCCACACTCCACTCCCTATCATCTTTCTCCAGAAGTTTGCTCCCACTCTCTTATTTTCAATCTCTCCATATTTTTTGTACCCTTCTTACAATCTATAAACATGGCAACATCATCCCCATCCTTGGAAAAAAAAAATCCTCATTTATCTTACATATTGTGGATACAATCCTTGAAAAAACAGTCTAAACTCTAAACCTGGTGCCTCCATTTAAATCCTATCTCATAAAGCTTCTGAAATCTTGCTTCTCACCTCATCATTAAACAGAAATCACATTCTCCAAATGTATTTTATTGACCTTTCAACTGTCAAAACTAAGGGCCTTTTTTCAGTCCTTATCCTTATTGACTACTCCAGAGTATTGGACATTGTTAATCACATCCTTTCTGATGATGAGGAGGAAGACATTGAAAGATCTTGACTTAAATTAGTTTTTATTCTAAATTTGATTACCACTCTTAATCCAATTTCCTTAGATCTTAGCTTTTGTTCTAGACCTTTTAATATACTTTCCTAAAGGAAAAAGCCTGATATGGACTTTTGATTAGAAAGGGATTTTCAGCTGAATTTATAAGGTGATTTTTAATATTCTCTCAAATGGAATTTTGTTAAATATTTACCGACTACATTTGAATCTGGTTTGAACACCACTGCAGACTACATACAGCTGACACCTCTGATCCAGTCCTACCTCCTCATATTATGAAAGAAGAAATTAAAAGTGCCCAGGAGCACACAGTAAGTAGCAGAGGGCAGGATTTTAATTCAAGGATCTAGTACTCTACTTCCTACACCATGGAATGTCATGCCTCGAGAACAGTAAGCCAGTCAGTTTGGCTGGAACAAGTATATGAAGGAGAAATTTGCAAAAAGCCAGAAGAGTTAAGCTAGAGATGATTAAAAGTTTTAATCATAAAGATGATGCTTTAAAAGTCAAAGAAGTTTTTATTTTATCCTACAAGCAGAAAAGAAGCTTTTAGAGCCAGAGGAGGACATGCCAAGATCTATACTTCAGAACCATTTATTCAGAGGATGGACTGGAGAGGGAAGAGAAGAAATGGAGAAGGTAGGGAAACCAGTTGGGAGAGAAGACATGGCCATAGTTTAAAATAATAAATAAATAATAGTTAATAGGTTGGTTGTGATGAGGGCCTGAACTGGAACAGGAGAAAGCATGGATGGACAAATGCCATATAAATGTGAAGATATTACTGGTTAATCTTTAGTCTTCAGAGTCTACCCAGGATTATTTATCTCTGTACTAAAGAGTTCTCCTAGTTTTATCTCTTTTTTATGACCATATTCTCTCCAGTGTCAAAGTATCTGTCACATATTACTTCTTTTGCTCTAAAATCTTTTTGCTGTTTTCAGCTACCCCTCTCCTTCCCCCTCCTATTTTCTTTGCCTGAAACTTACAAGGAGGGGAGGAAGGGAGAAAGGTAAGCAAAAGGAATGGAAAGACTTCATTTATGACCATTAATAGCCAGGTCCTTTCTTTGCAATAGAAAACCAATCACACAGCATCAAGTGATTCATATCTATAGTTATTTCCATTCTCACTATCTAGAAGTGCTATTTAAAAAACAAAAAATAAGAATCAGCACAATTACAGACTGTTAAGTTTCTATAAACTTTACTTCCAAAAGGAATATAAAAATCAGCTGTTGGTTTCTAACTTATCTTTGGCCGACAATACTGAATGGTTTTAATTTTACCTATTCCTGACCTCCTTTCTGGTACAGTTTTTCAAATCACGGTTTTTCATCTTCCATAATTTAAATTAGTTTTGGGCTGTTTAGGGGTTTTTTTTGGTTCCATTTTGTTTTGCTTCTGTTTTATTTTGTTTTGTTTGCATTTGGTGGATTTTTCCTCCCACTATGGTTTTGTTGAAAGATTGAAAGGTATTATATCCATTTCCTTCCTCTTCTTAACATCAACAAATTACACTCATGTTCATGGTGTGACACTGAATTTCTTCCCAAGTATAATCAAGATTCTACCAGAAAGCAATCAGTCTCATTTTTTTCCCCTCAAATCTAGATTATATAAAATCTTGACACTTCCTTCTTTTGATAGAGAAAGCAAGTCAGTCATGACTAAACTATGAAGGTGACAAGAGGCTAAACTTAAAGTGACACCATCTTTTTTTGGAATCTAAACATTCTTAAAAAGTCAGCTTGAGAAAAGCTCCATAAAGGTTATCAGTATTCTGAAGCCTGTGATGCATCCGTCACTGCCGTAACAAGTTTAACAAAAATTTAAAATCTGATATGACCCTTCATGTTACAATATATTCTGAAAATTCCCACGGGAAAAGCAAAAATCTAAGAGTAGATTTAATACAATTGTATTGATTTAGGGGATAGGGATGACAGGTAAATTAAAGGAGGGAGGTAAAGTAAAGGTAAAATATCCTAATTCTATGAAAATCCAACTAAAATTTCTACCACACTCAAGTTTGTTGTTGTTATTTAGTTGTTTCAATTGTGAATGACTTTCAGTGGCCCCATTTAGGGATTTCTTGGCAAAGATTTGTTATGAAGTGGTTTATCATATCCCTTTTCCCATTTATTTTACAGATGAAGAAACTGAGCAAACAGGATTAAGTCATACAGCTAGTAAGGGTTTGAGGCTAGATTTGAATTCAGAAAGGTTAAGTCATCCTGATTCCAGGTCCAACATTCTATTTACTGTGCCTCCTAAATGTCCCTGAATCTTTAGTGCTTTATTTATATTTTTAAAAACTCTTATATTTCTTCCCTCCTCTGATCCCTATCTTTCCAAAAGAACCATTTCTACCAGCTCATGATCCAAGAGGGATCGCAATCTCATTGAAAAGCCCAATATTAATTCCTTGATGGACATCTTTACTTTAGACAAGCACAAAGCCAACAGGCTAAGTTACAGTCCATCACCACAGAGTGACCAAGGGACTTAAATTCCAGGAATAAAGAGTCGAAAGACCTATTGTACACTGCTTTAGATAGGCAACATCTGGAGTACTGTGTTCATTTTAGGGAGGGAATTGACAATAAGATAATGTCCAGATGAAAGAAAAAAACAGATGGTGAAGGGTCCTAAGCTTATGTATAACTCAAGAAAACTGTTTGAAGAAACTGAGGATATTTAACCTGGAGAACAGAATGTTGGGGAAGACGTTTCAAGTACTTAAAAGAACTGTCCCTGGAAGAGAAATCATATTTGTTCTGTTAGACTCCAGAAGGAAGAACCAGGAGAAAAAGGCAGAAGCTCCAAAGAGGCAAATTTCAGCTCGATATAAATTTAAAAAATTTCCTTTATAATCAGTTAATTCAAAGTGGAATGGTTGCGTCCCAAAGTAGTGAGTGAGTTGCTTGTGGGAAATCTTTAAGTAAAATCCAAAAAACTCTTTGTCAAGTAATGGAAATTCTTACAAGACTGGACCACTGAAGTTTCTCAAATCTGAAGTCCTACAGTTCTCATTCGATTCATTCTCCAAACACAACTGTCTTTCTTCCAGCATCACTCTTTATTCCCTATCACTGGTGTTCTACTAGAGCATCACCAAATATCAGTATTGCATGAGCCCATGAAGAATTTTTCCAATTCAGAAAATCTTTACTATTAAGAGTTCTTATTTCTCGAAATTTATAAATTTTAAAAGCTGAATTTTTTCTTAGTCTCAATTTCAGGCTCCTAGTCCTTAATTCCTAGACCAATGAGATTTGCTTTTCTAGGAAAAGAAGTCTATGGTAAAAAAAATAATAATAATAACCGAATATTTTACAGGTTTATGGTATTTTGGGTTAGTTAAACACAGTTATCCTCTTTAAAATGGAGATACATAACCATCGAGTGATGGCTATTACTCTACATCTATCTTAAAAAGCATTGTCAGAAAAAATGAACCTGAGAACACTCTGAAATACTATAAAGTATGATTCATTCTTTCAGCGATTATAAACATACTCTGAGAACTATGTTAAATACTAGGAGAATACAATTACTTAAAATTTTAAAAACCTTGCATAAGATTTATAATATTGTAGTAGTCTGATTCACACCAACAAATTAACCATAATACATGATAAATGCATGAATGTTACAGTATTACATAAGGATCAAAGGGATACTACAAGCAAGATACAAACACAATACCCACATTTCAAACACAGGTGTGTGGATAAATGGTAAAATAATCAACAAATAGCATTGTCAAAAGAAATATTTGGAAATGCAGATGGAAGAAAAATCAAGATTGAGGATTATCTTCATAGAGATAATAGTTGAAGATTTGGAAGGGAAAAAAGAAAAACAATGTTTAAAGTCATTGAATTGAAAGGATCTTCAAGGTTACTGATTCCAATTCATACATGAGTTATCAATTAATAAAACTGTATTATGCACCCACTATGTGGGGCTATATGTAAGTTATTTCCTGCAGAATATTCCCTGACCACTTCCCCCAGACCTCACTACTTCTCAAGGCAGACTGTTCTCTACTTTGGGGTTATTCAAATGGTTAGAAAAATTATCCTCTAATGATTAGAGTTGAAATCTTCCTTGAAACAACAAACCACTGTTCATGTAGTTCTGCTCCCTGAAGTAGAGCAAAACAAGTATAAATCTTCTTGAGACAATTTTTTTCCTAATAATAATACTAAATATAATCTATTAGAATATTCCTCTTTTTTCCAAATACAGAACTGTCCAAGGCCAGATTATACACTTTAACTGAAACAGTGCATCACAATAGATTCCATGCAGAAGCCAATGGAACCCAACTGTCTTCCATTAAGGCAGAAAATAGAGATCTGAAAAATGACATAAGATAGTGCTTCTTCTCATTTTTTTTAGCTTTGAAAAATTTACTTTTTGTGTCTGCTATTATATTTACCAAATTATTAAATATATCAAGTTATCCATTTTAATTTCTAATATGATGGATGCCAACAGATATAATCCACATAAGCAAAAGTTCTTTGGAATCTTCAATTATTTTTCAGAGCTTATGTATTACTGAGACCAAAAAGTTTTAGAATAAGTGCCATAAAGTCTCTCTTCCAATGGAAGATAGCATGAAAAATTACATAGATCTATTTATATCTATAAGATAACAATATGTCTTGTAGAGTAGTGGGCAAAGCAAATAGAAATGGAAGATTAATTAGCAAGTTACTGAAACAGAAAAAATAAATCAAGTATGATTCCTACTTTTTTAAATTACCAAAAGAAAATTTTTGATATTTTTTAAATTTCTGAAAAATATTTTAGGATGAATGCCTTTTATTTTTTTCCCAAAATTTAGAGATGTGGTAGTAGGACTATTATTGAAGTCTGTACCATATAGGTTGGAGTAACTAATTCCTGCCCTACAAATAACTCTTTCAAGGGTTGTAGCTGCCTGGTAATTCTGACTATGAAAGTCACTAGAAGCTTTATTCAATTCACTAGAATTTGCCAAACAACAGGCAGGGAGTATGTCAAGTCACCAAATAATAGCTGAGTCCTACTATGTCATTTTCCTTCAGTTCAGTTCTTTTCGGTCATATCTACCATCTCCTGACCCCTTGGCAAAAATACCGAAGTAGCTTGTCTTTTCTTTCTCCAGTTCATTTTACAAATAAGGAAACTGAGGCAAACAGGGTTAAGTAGCTTAATACAGGATCACATAGCCAGTAATAATCTGAGGTCACATTTGAACTAAGGAAAATGCATCTTCTAATTCCAGGCTCAGTACTCTATTCCGTGTCCCCTAGCTGCCCAAATGTCCTTTACTGTAGCTAAATAAATGTCCTTCACTTAACTGTCAGATGTTCTACCAAATATCTCACTTCATTATAATGTCAAAAAGCATTAGTCTGGTAAAGCCTGGCCTTCTATACAAGCCAACATTAATGGATTATTATTACTAGATATAGCCATAGTCCTAGTATCCATCATTAGTCGTCAAGCAAAAAATACTGCTGTTCTCAACCTAATGGTCTATAAAGCAAATAGTCTAATAGCTTAGGAGTGACAAATTCTAATTATTTGTTGTCTCCAAGATTGTTACCACAAAGTGTATTTTAAAATCCTATCAGACCCTAATTAGGACAGCTAAATGAGCAACACTTAGGTTGAGACCTGGAGTGCCCAGAATCGTCACAATCTACTATAAAATTGAAAGCAGGCTTAATCTACTCATTTATCACATATGCAAATATTTCTTCATAAGAGGTAGCTTTAATACACTTGTCTTCTACATCATTAGAGAAGATGACAAGTCAACAAAAGATGCCATGGCAGATCTAAATGACTGAGCTGAAAGAATGATTATATACATGCATATTGTGGAAAATCAGCAGGATTTAATTTCACAATGAGAAGAGAAGAACAAACATTTCAGCTCTCTTGAGATTTTGCTCAGATCATTTCATCAAAGTAGGCCATTATTTTATTTTTTAAACCTCAGAAATTCAATGAAGAAACATTTATAGCTTCCAATTATTCCCACAAATTACAATCACTTTTCATCTTCACCATCACCACACATAAGTATTCACTGAAACAGTCACAGAAGTTTGGCCATTGCAGTGTCATACACTATGTTATACTCTCAAGAAAGATTTGTGAAGTAAATTAAGAAAACACATAAAATCCCTTTACAGCTATTATTAGACAAAAAGTTATATTATCTATATGTAGACAGTTATATTATCTCTACCTATGTAGATAGAGATATTATATTAGATATGTTGATATGTAATCAACATATCTAGTGAAAAAGTACAAACAATGCGGGCTTTAACATCACAAAGTTCTACTCTGTCAGGTTCTGCTTCAGATACTACTTGCATTATCTTGCCTCTTCCAGCCCCAGTTTCCTCATCTGTAAAATGAAAATAATAATAGCATCTATCTCATAAGGTCATTATGCGATTCAAAAAGATAGTATATGTAAAGCACTCTGCAAATCTTAAATTGTTATATAAATGTTAATTTCTTATTGTTATCATACTCTAAATTTAATGATATTAAATTTGAAGGAGGATCTGATGACAAGAATAATGAGCAAAATCATTCACAATAAGGTATTCAGAAAAACAAGAGTCTGCTGCTATAGCCTATATTTTCCTTCTCACGGGGAGAATGGTAGAATAGTTGAGGGGAAATGTGGCACTAAATATTAGTTTAGAAAGAATGAAAGGCATTAAAGGAAATAAAATGATGCTTTACAGTAAAAATATTGGGACTAGTTGAAGAGGCAGTCAAGAAGGTACCCTGAAGAGTTTCAGTCAGCCAGTTTAGATACTTGGATTCCAGCAATGGGCCAACTTGGTGAGAGCAATTTCAGTCACGTTCCTGAGAATGAATTGTTGGGGAAGGCTGAGTATAGGAGGTACATGTCACAGCAGGCAGAAAGAGAGCTTTGTCTCCTATTCAAGCCCTGTCCTTAGCCAGAAGATGATCTTATAAACTTCAAAAATCAGTAGATTTTGGACTGTTTATGACAATCTTAGAAGTAGCTAAAAAGGGTGTCTGAATCAGGAACAGAGAATAAATTGGACACAAAGAATAGAATCTTTAGGATTCTACCAGGATCCCAGAATACAGTATACTATTAGGGCATTTAGGTGGCTCAGTGGATAGAATTCCTGGTCTGGAATCATGACTTTAAATACTGTCTCAGACAGTTACTAGATGTGTGATCATGAGCAAGTCACTTAGTCCTCTCTGCCTCAGTTTCCCCATCTATAGAATGATCTAAAGAAGAAAATGGCAAACTACTCCAGTATTTTTGCCAAAGAAAACCCAAACCCACATGAAGATATGGACATAATAAAAAGATTGAACAATAACATATCTATACATGCTCCTAAATAAAACAGTGTTATTAAATTATGAGACTTAGAAACTTTCATATACACTTGTAATACCAATAAAGGCACAAAAGTAAATGATCACAGCAGCATCAACCAGAAACTGACATATATACCTGTAATATAAATAAAAGCACAAGAGTAAATGATCACAGCATCATCAACCAGAAACTGGCATATATACCTGTAATACCAATAAAAGCACAAGAGTAAATGATCACAGCATCATCAACAAGAAACTGGCATATATACTTGTAATACCAATAAAGATACAAGAGTAAATGATCACAGCATCATCAACCAGAGATACACAGAAAGTATTGTTTTAATTTCAAAAGTGTATCCCTCCAAAATTTCACATAGCAAGATGTATTTTAATAATCTGAGAAACCACAAATGTAACTTAAAAGTAAAGAAACAAAAAACAAACATGTTTTCTGGTCTGAGAAAATAATGTTAAGATTGCTGGCCTGCCTTTCATTAGAATTAAACTAGGTGTTAAAGCAAAAGAGGAACTTGGGAAGTTTTTTTCTGCATACAACTCCAAATTTAGAAAGTGAATTAATCAACTGAGGTGATGTGAACAGGAGTATAGAAAAAGCTTGTAAAATAAAATGAATATAAAAAATAAACTGTGTAATATCATATATCAGACAACTCAAATGGAAGGAAAATTAAATTCTGATTAATACTGCTAGTTAAAGAGTAAAGTCTGAATAAATCCAGACAGATATACTCTATATTAATGAAAGGTTTTAGTCTGAGGCAAGATGGAGCTTTCAGAAAGAGTGACTGGCTCCTGGAGGGAGGCACAGGGGAGGGAGGCACTATCTTGGCGTGGAGCTGAATCTCATCAGAAGTAGTTGGCATTCTCAATTTCATTCTTGACATAATGCACAGTACAACCTATGAATATTAACATCAAAGACAAATCCACTGGGAAAGAAGCTAGAAATGTGTGTGTGTGTGTGTGTGTGTGTGTGTGTGTGTTTTTCCAAAAATTGACAGCAACCTAAATCATACAATAAAAAAATTGCCCAAATTTCCTTGAAGACATGAGAAGGAAAAGGGAAAGAAAAAAAAAAGATCAAGTGATTTACCCCTTATAGTCAACTGATTGAAATTCAACCAAAATAATTTAAGAAATGCTTTGGCAATGAACAATTAAAGCAGCATATTGTAGACTGAGAGAAAGAGAGAGATCTAATGGGGCAACATAGTGAGAGCTTCGAAGGCAATAGTGGGATGCAAGGTAACTAAAGTGAACAGCTCCATGGGGTCATTTTCAGTATACCTATTATCAATCTGTGGGAAAACAGGCTGGCAAAAGTCAGATGAAATAAAAGGGGTGGGGGTTTTTGGTGTTTTTTTAAAAAGCAGTTTTAATTGTGCCTTATATCATATACAATAAACAGGGATATAAGGACATATGGATGGGTACAATAAGAGAAAGAACTACCCAAAATAAATCATATTTTCCAATTAATTTGAAAATCTGTTATCACTCTGATCTGGATAAGTATTTTCTATACTACTATTTGTAATGACCATTTCCACCAAAGTCTGCTATTAGGCAAATTTGTGATTCTCAAGAAACTGAAGATGATTTCTATTGCAGAAAAATTTTGGAACATGAGAGGATTTCTGAAATTCCAGAACCTGGTGGTTAAAGCTTATGTGCCAGTTTGTATACATACCATTTAATGCAGTTTTTCTATTGTTTTTAGCTGCTTCAGATTGGCATATCTTTACCTAGAAAAG
Source organism: Antechinus flavipes (assembly GCF_016432865.1). NCBI lineage: Eukaryota > Metazoa > Chordata > Mammalia > Dasyuromorphia > Dasyuridae > Antechinus > Antechinus flavipes. The sequence continues at coordinate 489,338,519 of NC_067398.1, read as the reverse complement.
CTAGTCTTTTGTACAGAGATCTTACTATGAACTTATTCCTGATCATTTACAAAAATTTTAACTAGGACATGAAATACAGAGGGGCAGCCATTTAAAAAAATTATCAATGTAGTTTTTTCTATTCTTTTTTAGTGTAGAAGGATCATAGGCGAAGTATGCTATGGATTTGTCCTGAACATAGTCAAAAACTTTTTTAAAGAGTCAACTAGACTAAAAATACAAAATTTTATATTACAAGCTTTTTATTTTACAAGCTTTTTCTATACTCCTTTTATTATATGATTTAGGTTGCTGTCAAAATAAATAGGATAATTTAAACAACTCATAAGTATACAGTAGCTTTAAAAGTTTGCTAAGTGTTTTCTTCACAAAAAATCTTATCAGATGGTAGTATAAATATTAAAATATCTATTTTGCAAAAAAGAAATTAGGCTTCATGGAAATAAAGGTGTTTGTCAATGTTCATCCAGTTCTTGAAGTATCCGAGATAGCATCCAAATCCCTATTTCTTGGTTCTTAATTCAATCTTGTTTCTTTCATACCACTTCCTACTAAGAATCCATGAATATGAAAAAGAATTGAGGGAAGGAACAATTAGTTAACTGTAAACTTAATATGAGCTAACAGTGTCAGACATATTGATTTTCCCAGCACCCCACTGAAAGTTGGAACTAGTAAAATCCATCCTGCAACTGGGGAAAAAAAAACCCAATAAAATCATCATCACAAATGAATAGCAGAGGGTAGATGTGTGTGGGGGGATGTATATATGGCAGGGAGGGGGCTAAAGAGATCATAATAGGACTACAATAGGATTAGAATAATGTTTTAGGAATAAAATAAAATATTTGAAAGTAATCAAAATTAAATTCATGACAAAATCTCAGTTCTTGTTTTGGTCTTAGACATATAAAATGTTTTTAATCTTTATACACAAGTAATAGGTAGAAAAGAGTAAAAGAATAATTGCACAGTGGCACAACTGAGATTCAATAGGGTCACATAATTCTCTTCCTCTTCTTCCTCAGGGAGTACTATCATCAACATCCAAGTGAAGAGCCTCTATGTTCTTAGTGGTTTCACCCACAATCAATTGGAAATCAGTACAACACTTACAGTCTGGAAAGCATTATAAATATGATGCTTATGTGCTTCTTTCAAATCTCACTAACACTAAAGAAAATATTCATACAATCAATAAGAAGATCACCTTATCAGAAAGGAAAAAAATAAAAGCAAATTCTATGGTTTCATAACTCAGTTTAGCAAAGGTCTCTAATGTGGCACAACTGATTTTTTTTTTAAATTTCTTCCCCTTCTCAGTAAAACACGGAACATATAAAACGCCTGCCTGTATACCTCTTGAAAAAGAAGTAAAAGTCCTAGCAAAGCTAGCGACCCAACAAAAGATACTTCACTTACTTAAAGATTGTACAGTGAAGCTTCCTCCTAGTATTAATGTACACAACCATCAATCTCAAAAGGGTCAATAAAAATAGCAGCTTACGGTTTATTTTCAAGAATATTTTCAGAAACCCATTCATGCTCACCAATGCTAGATGGCTACATGATGATTATTTTCAACCAGATTGAAATTGCTTTCGATTAGTTTACTTACTCGGCTGTCTATGCCTGTATATATCACTTGGGGCAAAACACAGAGAAATGCCATATTGGTACACTGACCCAGCAAATAGTTTGTGATTCTTTTAGCTACAATAAGGTCCCTGTCATTATAAAGTGTTAAGAAGATTGCAACTGAAAGAAAACTTGTGTTATTAATTACTTTAGATTATTTTCAGGTCATTTTAAATTCAGTAGAATACACATGCACATACATATAGAATTTTGAGTGTGTATATATATATATATATATATATATATATATATATATATATATATATATATATACACACACATACAGTTAACAGGATTTAGATTATATGCCAAAGATCTGAACTGTTTTACTCATAAAAGACTAAGAAATGTATTAATAAGGGGAAGCAGTAAGTTTATAGGAAGATTAGTTCATCTCAGCATCACCTATACTCAAAGCTCTGTTGTAGATCACTACTGTTCACTCTGCTGAGTAACACTGATAACAAGAGAAGCTTTCTCTTTATTATAAATAGAAATAAATATATGTAAAAATCCTACCAAGTCAAATCTCATCAACCTGGTCTCCCACAGAGCTAAGATAATAGAAAACAATTATAGATTAACAAGCTATGTGACCTCAGGCAAGTCTGGGTTTCAACTTCCTTAGAGGGAAAACAATGAGGATTGTACTAGATAATCTTGAAAGTCTCATCAAGGTCTAAAAATTTTAAATTCCTTGATACCTCTAAATAGACATATTGACATTCTTCACTGATGCTAAATGCAATCCCTGCATGTTTTCTCATCCTCTGCAGATGATCATCCAGGTTTTCCCCAGGAACTACCCAACGTGTTGAAAAGTTTTGTTCTTGTTCTTGCACTTTCTCAAAAGAATCAATCTAAGGCTCAGGTTTGTCCTGAGTCCTGAGTCCTAAGTCTGTTAACTCCCATTCTTAGTACATGACCAATCTGCATCCCTTTGAGGTCATCCTTTATCATCAATAATGTCTTTCATACCATTTCTTGTAAGTCAAGTTATGACTATTTACATACTGCAGCACAACATGTACACCTTCTTAATGATTTTTACATTCTATGATTTTACTGTATATATTTCATAATAAAAACCATATTATACTGTATAAAAACTTCATAAAGTAATTTCATTTTACATGATCTTATTTCATCAATACAAGAAATTATGTTGAAACCATACTTTAACCTAAATTAATTTTTTCAAAGTCTTCTCTACCTTTAAAAGAAAGGATGTTTGGCAAAGAAAGCTGAATGAGTGATCCCCAACATTCTCCTTTCTTCTCTCTCCATTTTTGTGAGTAGAAATGGCACCAGATCAAGGAGCTTTCATTAATTACTTATGTATAAGACAATGTACTAAAAAGGCAAAGGAGAATTTGGATTGATTGGATTGGATATTGGTCTATTTTGGAGAAATCAAGAGATATGACTGATAAATACCTTTCAATATAATGGCTTGTCCCATATATCCAAAATATTTGTTAAAAAGTATAACTTTTTTTGCTTACTTAAAAAAAGTAATAGTTTTTTTTTCAAAATACAAAGATAGTTTTCAATATTCACCCTTGCAAAACCTGGTGTTCCCAATTTCTGCCCTCTCTTAGGTAGCAAGTAATCCAATAAAGGTTAAAAACGTGTATAAAGGGTAACTCTTTATATGGGAACCAACTCTTAAGAAGTTGTTTAAAAAAACAATTAAAGTAAGTGACTTGACCAGAGATTATATTTCTAGAGTCAGTGCCATAATCTGAATACAGTTTTTCTGACCCAAAATATACCTCTCCACATCACTTATATTTTATAAATTATTCTGTTAATTAGCACAGAAATAATATTAATAGAAAGATATGTTTTATATTGTTAGAAAATAAATGACTCACAAGATACAGTATAGACTGGCTCTCTATATACTAAAGGGCTGTGTCTTTCCCTGTATGTTTCAGGTCAAGAGCTCAGCCTGCAGAATTACAATATTATTTTTAACTACCAATTCATCCAGATTCCAAAAGCTGGTTCATCTAGTATACCTGCAAAAACTGGCCACAATGAAAATAATTCAATGAGTTTAACTGTACCACACTCTTACTTTTGTTTCAACAATATGAGCAAAACCTTCCATAAGGACTCAAAACACAATGTAGAAACTCTAGAAACCTTTCAAAGCAGTAATATTTCCCAAATCTTTTTGTATCAGAGATACTACTCATTTTTAAAGGAAAGTTTTAGACCACAAAAGTCTCAGCTGGAGAGTAGGTTTGTCCCACAAGTACACACACACACACACACACACACACACACACACACACACACACCCCAATCTTTCAAAAACAGCATTTTGAATTTTATCTTAAGATTTTGGTAATCCTTAATATATTTTAAGAAACACAAAGAAAAGGCTAATGATATATCACCTGACAAACAGCCTTTCAGACACCAAAAGGCAGTGAAAGACAAATGCACACTGAAACTATAGATACTAGAAAGAATTCCAAAGGAAATAATCACATAATTTGCTCAATGGAGGGCTGGGGCTACAGACAAAGATCTTTTTTTCCCCCCAAGCTTTTATATTTCTAACCCGAGGGGGAAAAAGAAAAGAAAAATCATCTTTTTTTCTAGTTTGGCAGGAAGTTCTACTTAATTCCTGTCACTGGCAGGAATTATTATCCTAATAATCAGAAAACATACTTTTATACTAAGTATTTTAATATAACAGTGTAATCGAATAAATCAATGCATGGAGTGACCATGTACTTAACCATATTAAAACACAGAGAAATAATTTAACCATTGCAATAATTTTATGTGAGATAAAAATCCAGTCAGTGTCTCTTTTTTATCTTATTTGAACCATTACTGAGATAAGGCAATATAATTGTGCTTGTGTTCTTTTCATACTCTATTGAAAATGCAACATATTTCAGCTTCTAGTAAGAGACATGTTGTTTCAAAGACATTTAAAATTAAAAATAGACAGGGTGTTGATGCCTCCACTAAAGTCTTGAGCCTGATAATGGTCATATGGTCCTGTAAAGGTGACCTTCAGTTTTTAAAGGGTCTGCCAAAGGAGCATATGAACTAGTTGGGCTTACTAAATTAGAAAGGTCTGCAGTATAGTTGGAGGGCATCCTGTGTGGCTGTTGTCCCAACTAAAAAAAAAAAAAACAAAACAAAACAACTCATCAACCATTAAGTTTAATTTCAAGCATTTTGGGACCAGAATCATTATGTGATCTGTGTCTATGGAAATGGTACCCAGAGAACAAATTCACAGACCTCTGGAGGTATCAAAATAAGGACTGACAACTCTGAAAAATAATGTTAAACAGAAAACACTTTGATGTTTTAAGTTTGGTGGAAATTTATCTCTAGTTCATGTCAATATGGATTGCTATTTATAATAAAAAGAGCTAAAATAGTACTATCATATGCCAGGCACTGTGCTGTAAGCATTTTACAAATATTTCATTTGATCCTTACTCTAGGAAGTGGGTAATATTATTACCCCCATTTTAAAAATGAGGAAACTGAGGGCAGTTGTTTGTTTGGGGTTGTTTAAAAGTGATTTGCCCAGATTTATAAAGCTAACAAATATTTGAGACCAAACTTGAACTTTGGTCTTCCTGAATTCAAACCCAGCATTCTGCACCACTTATTCTGCCCCTCTAAGGGGCAAAGGGAGAACAAGTTGAGAGACTGGGAACTTTTCACCTTCATAAAGGCTGCAAAATAGCAGAGAAAACAAAGAATTGGGACTTTAGAGGAGTTGGGTATCAAATTCCAATTCTTATTATATGTGCTACCTTGAACAAATAACCTATCTCTGGTCTTCAGTTTCCTTATCTATACAATGGGAGGGAGAGTGAGCGAGGACTGAATGATATGATCTCCAAGATCCTTTTTCTAGCACTAAAGCCACAATTTTATGAAAACTTTATTTTTTACTTGGAAGATAAGAGCAGCATTATTGAGGGGTGGGAGGGAGAGATGTAATGCCTCAACAAAAACTCTAAGTGAGCAAGCATAAATTTTAACAGAACAATTGTAATTTACATTCTCACTGCCTTAGTTTTCAAAGCATTTTCATAGACCTTATCTCAATTAACCCTGACAAAACCTTATCAAGTATTCAATAGAGTGGAGACTATTAAGAAAAATACACACAGAGAGAATCTGTCTCTGGTTCAGTATTCTTCCAGTCAATCAATAAGCATTTATTATGCACCTACTATGAGCCAATCATCCAGCCAGACACTAATGGATAAACAAAAATGAATGGTTGTCTTTGGAAGAATCCAATATACAGTTTAGAAAAATATGCATATAGAGGGCTCTACTGGGGTTCATTCCAATCCACTAAGAGTTAAATTTTCTGGGTGAAAAATCAACAAACACTAAAAATCAAAGCTTAACTTACTGTTTTGTTGTTTGTCTAAATTTGTGTTAATAATGCATTTTAAACTTAAAAGTGTATCTTTACTCAGGTTTTTAAAATTTGCCAGCACATCTCCACACATATAGACAATTATAAAATGTTGCGGCATGCTATTATCAACTGGGGGAAATTAGGAAAAGTTTCATATAGAAAATGGCATTTGAGTTGAACCTTGAAGGGAGTTAGGGATTCTAAGAAATGGAAATGAGAAGGGAATGTCTCTTAGGCAGAAGAAATCATTAAAAAATAAATGAAGTATTTTATGAGAGGAAGAGTAAGGAGGCCAAGCCCCAGTGAACCATAGAGTCTGTAAAGGGAAGAATTCAATGTACAAGCTAGTGGGCCAAATGGTGGCCCACTTGAAATGTCAAAGGAATATATAATTTGATCTTGTAGGTAGCAGGAAGTCCCTGGAGTTTGCTGGGTAAAGAACTGACACAATCAGATCTGTGCTTTGGGGAAAATCACTCTGGCAGATATATGATCTGTGAGGCTATTTCAATAATCCAGGTGAGGACTAAGAGCCTGAACTAGGATGATGGGGACTTTCTACCATACTATATTACATATCAACTCTCACTATAAAAAGGAAGATAAAATGATTATCTGTACCACTAAATTGAGAAGTGAAGAAAACTCCTACATTTTGAGTCATCAAAATCTAAAGTATCCTTAAATACTTACCTATTTTGATATGTCAATTCTAAATGTACATATTTATACAAATATATATACAAAAATTCAAATAAGGGCATATGACACAGCCCTGTGAAAATCCAATTAATTCTGATTGTCACAGAATTCTAAAAGCAATCTTATAAAGAAATTTCATAGATTTTCAACACTGATAGGCAATTCAAGTTTGAAATTAAGCTACCTTTACCAAATGTCTTTTCTTTCAAGTTTCAATGACTTGTATTTTTAAAATAAATAGGTTTTGGGGAAAAAAAAATCACTAACTGAAATTCCATTCCCCTGCAATTAAATGTGAAGGAAAAGCATCATTTGTTCATTTAAGGTATGTAGTTATACTTCAGGTTTAAATTTTTATTAGGATTTAGAAGAAAAGTTAAAAATGAACTGAATAAATAATTAGATATGGAGTATTAAAACATTAAGAAGTATTTTATCTTTTAAGAAAATACTAGTTTTTGATTCAGCATATGAAATGGTACTTTACTCAAATGAATTTAAAAACAGAATCACAAAAGCCTGAACAAAATACTTGGCAATCTTTATTCCCTATGATCCAGGATGTTTAGACTAGATGTTTATCCTTTTCCCAGAAGGATTAAGGGAGAGAGAGTAGGTAGATAAAGACAGCTAGAATGACTAATGAATGACTAGCCGATGACTTTAGCCTGGCCCCTAACTCCAAAGGAATTCTATCAAGTTCTATGATTAGCTTTTATCTGGCCCACTCATAGTTGATATAGTCAATGACAAAAACCCTAAAGTATCTCCTAACCTCATGGTTCTCAATGATTCATTATGACCTCTATCTTACACTGAAAGTTAGATAATTAGTGGCTTTCATGGTACCAACTGTGCAAATATATTCTGCTTCCCAAATAGTAGAAAATGGGCCTCTTCTACACTGCTGTAGTCTTAGTAGAGGCCTGGAAATTATGATCCATATCTATATCTATATCTTTATAAATTAAATATTTTTATAAATAAATATTAGATAAATTTTTCTATTAAAGGTTATATGTAATATACTAAGCAAGTTGAACTTATACCATGAGAACTCTACTACTTGAGGAATATAAAGTTATTACTTCTTTGAGGGCTACCACTCTGAACTGGGCATATGAGGAATTAAAAAGTCAGCTTATTGAAAGGGCTTCTTAAGAAATGACCATATCATTATTCCCTAGTGAGGAAGCAGCGCAGCCTCCAATAGGTGACTTATGACTTAGCAGCCCTTGGTATTACTTAAAGGGAAATAAGCAATAGAGGACAGGAAATATTAAGATAGCCCAAGAATAGCACTACTAGTTGAAGCCTATGTATTGTCTGGCTAGCAGCCAAACATCAAGTAAAAGAAGGAGAAAAAACTTGGTATTGCCAGTCACAGTATTTATCCAACTACTTTCCTCATCCCTCTAGGGAAAAGGGCCCAATCTAAATTAGGTAAAATAAGTATAGCCTAGATCCTTGTAATATAGTTATCTTGTCAAAACAAAACAAAATAACCAAAAATAAAAAAAACAACCCCAAAAGAATTATGCTCCCAATATGCAATTATATCTCTAAGGCCTAAGTATATGCTATCAAGTGTTGGGCTTGCAAGGATACCAGTTATATCACTGTATTAACTCTATTAAGTGCCTGACTTTTAGAAGCTTAGCCAACTGCCTCTAAAATATAAAGTGGTATGACCAAGAACAAATTATTCAATCTTGTAGTGTCTCAAGCAACTTTCAGAGACAATAAGTTGCTCATCCACATGTGGAAAGAGTCTCTATACAAAGAGCTCCTAATCCTTCTGAAATCATAGCTCTAGATTTAAAAAAAAAAGATCGTCCTATACTCATGTCTTGAGTTTTACTATTCTTTATTTAATAGGAATTAATATTATATGGCTCAATATCATAAATCATGTTGCTCCTTTCACAAGTTTCTCCTAGCTCCCTTATCTTCCTTTAAAGTTCCTTGCACAGCCATGATGGGAGTGTCAGAACATTTTTCATCCAGCTTTCCTTGGAATAGAGAATTACTGAATTCCAGAAAATGCAAAGCCACTCATAATTTGAGGTAGCTATCCTTCCTGCCACTATAGAATCAATAATGGGGAGTATTACCATTCAAAGTATGGATCCAGAGTATCACCATAACTTATTGGTTGGTGATCTGGGACAGGCTGTGAGATTGCTGGAGTCTGTTCCTGTGTATCTTTTCAATAAATCTCACTTCTCTCTATACCTGCAAGTCCTTGACTCAGTTTTCTCCTAGACACTGTGAATCCAACCCAAGGTCTGATCATCCTACCATTAGGCTAACATTCCTTAAAACAGTGATAACAAAATTAATGGCACAATTATCAGAAAATAAAATAGTAAACAGTTCACATAGAATAAGACTGCTATTGCAAATCAAAATGGAGAATGTATAAAAAATTTATCAAAAGTACAGAAATCTTCCAATTACCTAGTGTAAGAAATTCATGAATTTACTATCAGGGTTGAATATAGTCCCTACAGTTTCATTAGAATGACTGAAGAATTTATACTGGTGACTACAGTAAAAATGATTTAAGGATTTTTTTTAAATGACCAATTTGTTGCAAAAAGCACAGAACATAAAAAAGAAATATTTCTTTTCAAATGATACCATTGAGAAGAGGTTGTCCTTCATGCACACCCCTCGATAAGACTGCACTGTAAACATCTTCAGGAAATCCAGTCTTGCATAATGTGATTTCACCAGTTGCCTGTATTGGTGCCTGAAATACAAGATAAAATGTGTGTAATAATCGCAACCCCCTTCAACTAAGCAACATTCCACTTGGGGGAAAAAAAAAAGAAACCTCATTTCTCTTCTATCTTGTACAAACAACTCCTTTGTTTCTCAATGGCTACAATTAGAAGTTTGAGGGCAAAGGGTTAATCTTTTTGATAACTGGATGGAAGGAACAAATCCCACTTGTCTAGTAAGAGCTAAATACTACACATTCTGGATTCTTCTAACTATTGAACGTTTCAAGTAAAATGCTTATTGAAACTCAAGTGGAATCAGAAGGGAAACAAAAACATCTCTCATGCTGTAATAAACCTTGCATTAATCACTACCAAAATTTTATTTTTCAATCGTTGGAAGAAGACACTTTAACATTTACTTTTAGAGATTTTATTAGCCATCTAAAAACATTTGGTTATGGAGAGTTTCTCAGACTCTACTTGTATAAAAAAAGCAGTACCTACAGAAATTCAAAGTGATCCCACAAAAATAACATAATTATCCTAACTTTGAACTATGATTGCAATAAACAAAACTAAAAGTCTAATTTTCCAATTAAATATACATCTTTCTAAAATATACTTTATATTGTGCCATAGCAACATAATTTGATTCTAACAATGTATCATACAGCACTTATGGTGCTTGAGGGAAAAATTCTCCTTAAAATACGTAAACAAGAAGCCTCTTTTTGTTGTCCCTGCTTTTACTCTTTCTATAAGTGCCTAATGTCCTAAATTGGCCTAAAAAATCAAATCTCTAGTACGGTTCTTTAAGTCACACATACGTAGCCACAATTTTTTTAGTCCACTTTCGCCCAAGGCTGCCTTTACCTAGCAAAATTCTGATAGGAATTTAAGTAACTGAAAGTACAGTGGGGTTTTTGAGGTTTATGTAATAAAAATGGTTATATGGCAGGTCTCAGTGACTTATTTCACTTAAACATTAAGTACAGTTAACATTTCACACAAATTTAATTCAGGCACACATTAGCTCATCTATACTTTGATTGGGAGAAGATTCAGCATATTGTAGGTATATTATATATTATAAATTAATATAGCATTATATATTACATATAATTAAGTTATAATAATTTACATATTATAAATTAAATAAAATTATATATTATATAAATTAAATTATAAATTAAAAAACAAGTTATATTCTAAAAGTTGATTTCCATCTCAGTTATCTGGAATTCTAAGTGCATTCCCCCTCTTCCTCACCCCTAACAAAGTTATATGCAATGGTTAGCTTTTCAAGACAATCAGTAAAAGACATTTTAACTCTTAACTTACCTGAAGAACAGCACTAATAGAGTAGTGTGTTAACTCAATGACTGAATAACAATGCTTCAATGGGAAAATGTCACTCAGTTGCGAATGAGAATGATTGTGACAAATATTCATTCTTTATCTGACCTTAGTCCCAATATGAAAGACATAAACTTTGGGGATGAAGGGAGAAGGTAATGAAAGAAGCATTGAAAAAAATCTAAAAAGGATCTAAGGGGAAAAGAAAGGGGGAGGCAATGAGGAATAAGCAGGACAGAATCCTATCTTTCCTCTCTTTCCTAACTAGTTGGTCAGGAGCAAAAAGTAGAAGACAAATGGACATCAACAGACTGGTCCTCCAAAATTTTCCTTTTTCATCCTCTCTTAGCCCCCTGGAGAAAGGGAAAATGGAGACTAAAACTTTGAGGGTAAAGTAGAGGCAACAAAGAGCGGTAGCCAGCAGCCCAGAACAGAATATGTATCAATACAGCAATGAAAAGGATATGGGTGGGAGGCAAACTCCTAACAGTAGCAAACCTAGGAAGGCCATTCCCAACTGAGGGGATATAAGTCAAGACTGTGTTACTGATCAAAGGTAAATCAATTCTAAGTCCCTTTAAAGCATATCATACAGCCTCTGTAAGCTTTACATCATCTCATAATGTAAATTTCTCTCAGTCCTGATTCCTTATTTATGAAATGGGGTATCTACTTCATAAGGATCAAATGAGGATGAAAGCAAAGCAAAATGCTTAATGAATTTCAGGTGTTATAATGAGACATAGCATAGCATAGCCTAGTAGGTATAAAGAATTGGTTTTGAGTGAGAAGACTAGATTTAAGGCCTGCCTTTGACCCATATGAACAATGGGACCCTAGTTCCTTAAACTCTCAGCTTCTCCAAGCAACTCCCAAAGACTAAATAAAAGAGAAGTTATTAATCTGTACTGGTTGAGACAATGTTGTCACTGGCAATTCCTCATATGCATGAAATCGGAGGCTTGTCCTGAAAATGCAGTTGTTATCATCATCATCAATATCATTATCATCATCAATAGCATTGCTCTAGATGTTATAATATCACTTAAAATAATGACCAACATTTATATATTATATTTTTTCAAGTATTTCAGGGCCTTGGGAATCATCCACTTTAACATCCTCATTCTCCATATAAGAAAACTGAAGCCTGGAAAAGTTAAATGACTTATTTATATAAGGTAACATATTGTAGTGAGTTGTAAACTAGAATATAGCCCAATAGAGTTTTGCCTCTAAATCTAACACTTTTATCTAATGGCGTAAAAGATGGGTACAAGCCATCAAAGAGTATAAAACTAATTACAAAGTGTCCTAGAAGTTCAAATGCAGTTTTGAGCCTTAATAGCTTAAATTTCTATAATTAAGAGCTTAAAAATGCACTAAGATTTTTTGGATATAATATATGAAACAAGCTGATACTGACATACTAACATAGAACTACACAAAAGGAATAAATCTCCATTTTAAAAAATCTCAATTGCTATGAAAAAACAGAAAATTATGTTGTATAAATAGATGAACAAACTTAAAGGTCTACTTAATGATGTTGGGGTCAAGATCTACTTCATTGTGAATAATTATTATCATTATTCTTTCATTAAAATTATACTCTAGCATGATATCTTGACATAAAAATGACCCTGGGATCTGGAAAACTAACCAATGAGCATTTATTAAGTACCTGTTATGTCATGCAATGCTAAATGCTGTGTTCTCAGGGAGCTCAGTCATATGAGGGAGATAAAATGGAAGTATGAGCAAATCTTTGAGATATAGGATAAACTGCAGATAATCAACAGAGACAGGAGCACTAAGAGAGATTGGCAAAGGCTTGTACAAAGTGAGATGTTGGAGGGACTTAAAGGAAGCCAGGGGGCAGAGATGAGGAAGAAGAGTGGACAGACCGTGAAAATGCTCAGTGAGGATAAAAATAAGGAGATAAAGTGGTTTGTTCAATAAACAACAAAAAGGATCATGTCTCTGAGTATCTCAGAGTACATGGTAGGAACAAAATAGGAGAGAGCACGGCATAAAGTATAAGAAGACTAAAAAGTAGGAGGGAGTCAAAATGACTTTATAGAGGATTTGAATTTGATTCTGGAGATAAGAGAGAGCCACTAGAGTTTATTGAATGAAGGGAACCAGGGAGTGACATGGTCAGGTCTGCATTTCAAGATGATCAATTTGAGAATTTAATAAGGGAGAGCTTTGAGGCAGGGAGACTGTAGTCCTAGTAGTATCAGAGGAAAGAAGGAGAGGTTGCTAGAGACATTATGAAAGGAAAAAAAAATCAACAAAATTTGGCAACAGACTGGATATAAGAAGGTGAGAATGAAAATTCCAGGATGACACCTAGGCTGTGAGCCTGGGTAACTGGGAGCATGGCTATGTCCTATAACTTTGGTGAGCTAAAGTAAATATTTGACCATCAACTCTCCCCTCTACCTCCCCCTCATAAAAATTATAGAAGACAGACAATTAAGTCTAATCTGTATTGTTTTCACTTTTTCTATTATTTTCTGAAATTCAGACAATCATAATCAATAAATTAAGCCCCGATTTTAAAAACGGTTTATTTCCATTAAAAGAATTTAACTGCTTGAACTAGCTTCAATAGAGTTTGTTTCTATGGGGAAGTGGAGAAAATAGAAGGGTCTAGATGAGCTCAGTTGTGGATTTGTTGAGTTTAAGATATGCTGGAGATATCCAGTTCAGAATATCCAATGAGCAGTTGGACATTCAAACTTGGAAGACAGGAAAGACCTTAGGCCTGAACAATTAGATCTGAAAATCAATTATCAGCATAGAATGATAATTAAATCCATGGGAGCTAGCAAGATCACCAAGCAAAACGACACAAAAGGAAAAGAGACCGGAGGACCAAGTTCTAGGAGATATCCATTGGTTTGAACATAGGTCCAGCAATGAAGACTGAAAAATAATCATACAAGTAGAAAGAGAGCACAAATTTTGAACCTGAAAGGTGAAAGGGACCGTGTGGACCCTGATCAGCATATGAGAGGTACATCACCAGAAGTGTGGCTACCTGACAATAGATTTCAGAAGCTACAATTCATTTAGGATGGTGGAATTTGTCAATAACAGATGTGTACTATACTGATAAAAATCATATAATAAGTATTAATATAGTTTTATATTATTTTACAACCTTAAAAGTAACCTTACATAAATTATGTGAGATCATGGAAAGTATTAGTTGTTGTTAAGGATTTAAAAAGTCCATAAAGGAAGTAAAGAAATGGGAAGAGTATAAAATTTTGGCAAAAAAAAAAAAGAACAATATCCAAAGAGATGACAAGCATGAAATGTCTTCATCTCCTCTATACACATACCCTATTCCCCTTCAATCCACACACTTTTCAAATTGCTATTCCTAAAGCATAGATATGACTATGTCATTTAAAAAAAAAACTTTAAGAAAACTATTGTAGTTCTTACCTACTGCATGTTAAGAGAAAATAAAAAGTTCTCTTAAATATATTCAAACATGAATATATATAGATATAGATAACCATATATACATATCCATATACACATACAGTGATGGAAGGGAAACATTAACAAGGGAATCTGAAAGCCTTTTGAAAGAAGTGGCCCTTATAGTTCCTTAATAAATAAATTTTTGATGGATGCTGATTTCATAATATTCAAGGGGAAAATTTTCTTTGAATGAGAATTTGCATTTACGAAGTCAAAAACAGGGAAAAGCTTTAAGATGAAATCTACATGCTACTAAAAAAGTATCTAATCCCTAAATTTTTTATTTTACTTAAGTTAAAGGCTTTGTCTTTCATATCACTGAGATTACCAAGTAACCACAATATGAATACAACTATAAATATATCCTTTCAACTTGGAAAAATGCTATACAAAACATCTTATCTGATTCTCATAATAAGCCTGAAGGTAGACACAATAAAGGTATCCCTATTTAAAAGATAAAAAAGCCAAGGCTGAAAAAGATTAATTGATTTTTTGCTAATAGTCACCAAGTTAAAAATGACAAAAGTTAAATTTGAAATCAAGTATACTTGATTTCAAGTCCAGGATATAATTTAAATGACAGCACCCAGAGTTGAAAAATAATTTTTTTTTAAGTTTACATATTTCATACTTTGCACTAACTCAGAAAAAGTTTTCCCTGCTTTATTCCATATCTCTGTGGATCCATGTATCCATGTATAGGATTCTGCAAGGTTCAAGATGCTATCTTGGGGTCTTCAAACTATGGCCTGCAGGCCAGATGCAGCAGCTGAGGACAATTATCCCCCTCACTCAGGGCTATGAAGTTTCTTTATTTAAAGGCCCACAAAACAAAGTTTTTGTTTTTACTATAGTCCGGCCCTCCAACAGTCTGAGGAACAGTGAATTGGCCCCCTATTTAAAAAGTTTGAGGACCCCTGTACTGTGGAATTCATCTCTTTCCTTAACATTCTTCATGTTTCCTTTCCTCAAAACCCTGAGCTTCTTGTTCCCCTTTCACATGATTTCAGAAAAACCTGGAAAGACTTTCATGAACTGATACAAAGTAAAGTGAACAGAAGCAAGAGAACATTGTACACAGTAACAGCAGTATAATTCAATGAAGAACTATGAATGATTTACCTATTCCCAGCAAAACAATGATCTAAGACAACCTCAAAGGACTAATAAAGCATACTATCTGCCTCCAGAGAAAGAACCAATTTCATTTGAATACACACTGAAGTAGGCAATTTTCCACTTTCTTTTATTCTTCTTATTCTATTTGAGTCCTTATACAAAATGACTAATATGGAAATGTTTCACATGATTACCCATGCATAACCTATATTTGACTGCTTACTGTCTCAGGAAGGGGGTGGGAGGACAGAAGAGAGGAAGGGATAGAATTTGAAACTCAAAACTTTAAAAACACAAACTAAAGTTTTTAAAAAATGTTTTAACATGAAATTGAGTGAAGATTTATTTGTACATATGTGTGTGCATACATATACATAGAAAGAAAGAACATATCAAACTCAACTAGCAGTAATCAATTTGTTCATAGAAAACTAAGCAGTAATATACATACTCCACATATCATCAGCCAATATTTTCCCAAACCTAAGTTTAATGATCTCATTATTGGGAGTAAGTAAATCAATTATCCCTTTGTTGCTTTAGAAAGGGCTTCTAACTCACTTTCCATAAATTTAAGCATTTATCAGAGAAAGTTTTTAAAGTGACTAATTGATCAGCTGGTAATTGGGGTAATTTCAAGAATTGCCCAAGGCTCTTGTCAGCACACTCCTAATTCTTGGTTTTAATCCAATTTCTCTTCCAGTTACAAGGTCCATATAATCAAATTTGGCAGACTCCCTACTGTCCATAGAGGAAACTTCATTTAGAATGATGGGGGGAATCTCTATTAAGGCAATGGCTAAAGTGCTGCTTCTGTTCTTTTTCTAGTTCTAAAATCCTTCTGATTTTACAACAATACAATGTGTAGTAGTGTGAACAAGTCCAAATGCATTTTTCAGTATTTTATCAAATTTTGATTCTGCTATTCATTTTCAAGCATCTTAAATTAACCCCCTTAAGATGATCCACATGGCAGAAAACAAATCATACTTCAAAGGTCTTAGGATGACATGTTACATAACAAATAACTCCTAGATCCCTAAGTTAACCTCACTGAACAAGTCTTTGTGACCTAAATTTACAGTATATTAATAATAATAACGTATTATTGCTAATAATAACAGCATTTACATAGTCTCCACTGTGTGTCAAGCATTTACTAAGCACTTTAATAATATTATCTCATCACATCAACCCTTCAAGGTAGGTGATATTATTATTTCCATTTTCCAATTGAGGAAATTGAGGGAAACAAAGGTTAATGACTGACTCAGGACCAAAGTACTTTATTCATTGCACCACCTAGCCACATATAATTAAATATATGTCTCCTATTCACTATTCACTTTGGGCTTAGGTACTTCACAGATATGTTTTCTAAGGGCAAAATCTAAGGTTATGAAGATCTTTTGAATGCTATTCTGCAGCAAGAAGTTAATCAATCATGTGCTCAGTCCCTTGAAGAATCTCACTGAATAAGGGGCAATTTACACTTCTTCATACTTACAAACTATTCAGAAAGTACTCTAACTCTACTTAGTTCAATAATGTCTTCAAGAAGAAAAGTGAAAAAACTAAATAGAAAGTGACAACTCAATACTCAATCTCTACTTTGACAAGATTTTGGCCAGTGTCCTCTGGTCTACATATTATGCATCATTAATTATGTGGCTTTATTATGAATGGTAATAAGTATTTTCTTTATTGTATGGAAAGATAATCAATCTCATAAAAGTATGATACTATCTGAAGGCCTGGGGACTTGATGGTTAGGAAAGTTAAACTGATGAAGTCATCAAGTTCCAAGGCCATTCCAATTAGCCTTGCCAATCAGCCAGAAATGATTATACCCTGTTAAACCCATTCACTATCAGTGTAAAAAGTGAGACATAATTATATAATGATCTAGTTTTTTTTCCTATTTTTTTTACACAGCAGTATTCAAATGTGGTATCAAAGAACACCTTGGAGACTTTCTTTCCTGTTCCAGAAGAAACTCTTTCAACTAAATATGTTGCATGGTTTACCAAAAATCATCTCCAAAATGAACCAGAAATATCTGTACATATTCATAAAGATACATAAGAAACTGTAAACATTGTTACATAGCTTTTAGATTTAGGTTCAAATTCCACCTCAGACACTTAGATGTATGACACTGGGCAAATAATTTAACCCCCTGCTCAGGTTCCTTATCTATTAAATAATGAAGTTTGTCCTGATGACCTTGGGGGTCATGTATCTATGATCCTGTTATTATGCAGATATGATACCTTCCTGATTAACTTCCTATCCTTGATAACATCTGTCTTTCATGACCTGGCTCATCAGTCTTTCCTTCTCTTTCCATGAATCTTCAGTCTCTTCCTGGCTACTGGCCCCATGTTCTAATCACAGTTGTAAATCTTATTCAAGTTTTTAAAAATTCCCTTGACCCATTACTTCTTTCCATGGATTCTATCTTGACCTCTTTATTCAAATGATTTTCCTCAAAGAACATTCAAAATCTCCTTATCATCAAATTCAGTAACATTTTTTTAGTCCTAGAACAGTCCTAGTCTTAGTTCATAAAACTATTAACTACTTTCACCTTTATCAATCTAATTCAATATTAAGAATTTACTATATTCAATGTATTCAATGTAACCATGTACTTGCTACAGGAAAATGTATTGAGAAGGGATTAAAAAGCATCAGTTCAAATTTCCTTGAGTAGATTTTTTTTAAGGTGGGCCATACAATTTATCCCCCCAAAGGACTTTTAATGCTAAAGTGGCATAGAAAAATTGTTAATTAATTGTTCAATTAATATTTGGTATAGGTAGCACACAATTTTAGATATGTCAAATTTATGAGACAACAGAGTTGCAAGTTTTATGTGATATAATTATGTATAGTGCATTGGGCCTATGTTGGGCATTGGAAATACAGCCTCAAAATGTTAGAAACTGGTAATCTACTTTTCCCATCTTTATTTTCCACTTGCACTTCTACTTTCACCTTTTCCATCAATTGAAGCTACTGCCCTGGCAGGCACCTGACCAACCAGTTACAGACTTAGCACCTCAAACTCCAATCTTGGAGCCATCATGGGACACACTGTGTACACAAAGAACCAATGAATCCATAAAGTAGGCCCATTGTGAGACTTATTTTTAATATTTCTAAAGGAAGAGGATCCATTGTCTCAGGACCTATCTAGGCTTAATTCTATAATTTTATGACCTTTATTCACATTTTTATTGTGATTCTAACAATACAGCCTTTCTGAGCTACTTCATACTCCAATTCCAGCAGCTTTGTCTCTTTCTTATTCCTCTCCACTCCAATCCCTCATACCAGAGCATCTTTTTTTGTTAACTTGCTCCATACTCCAGTTTTTCTAAGACTGTGCCTCTTGTCTTGTTCTCAATCATAATCCAAGATTAAAGCTCCACCTCAAACTATAGAATGCTCACAAACTTCCAAGACACCAACAACCTTCAGAGACCTGGGTAAATCTACAACCAAAATCAACTGGAATTCAGAGAATCTGTTTGGCTTTCTTTTATATTCCCACTGAAAGGATCAGACAAAAGCAATCCAAAAAGATTTCCTAGTCGCCTTACACAAACTATCCTAGATTTAACTGATCCCAATGCTCCTAGAAAACTATAGTTAAGATTAGAACCTGGGTTCTATTGTCCAAGGTTAGATTAAATGACTTATTGCCCTTCCCTTGCTCCTCTCCTTTCCTCATTAGCCCCCTAAAATCATTTTTTTTTTTTTACAATAAGCTATGTCCTTGAGCTTGGATTTTTGGGAAGAGGGCAGAGGTGATAAAGAAAAGAAAATGAAATGTACCAAATTCAAGGAACTCCTAATATCCAAGCCCTTACAACCAAAGTTCTTTGTAAAGCCTTCAAATATTTATATGCTGCAGTGGCTATTTTTGAAAAGAATGATCCCAGCTTTGAGTGCAGCTCTAAGGTCAATGGAATGGTTTTGAATGCTTCTGCTTGCTACAGGGAAATGTATTGAGAGAGGGAATAAAGCATCAGTTCAAATTTCCATGGGTAGATTTTTTTAAGGTGGGCCATTCAATTTATCCCCCAAAAGCTTTTTAATATTAAAGCATAGAAGAATTGTTAATTAACTATTCAATTAATATTTGCTATAGGTAGCATACAGTTTTAGATATGTCATATTTATGGGACAACAGAGTTGCAGTTTTATGTGATATAATTATGTATAGTACATTGGGGCTTTTGAATAATCTATGTACAAAGTGTTTATTTCCATTTTATTGGGCTCTGAAAATGGTTTTACTACTTTAAAAAATACTATCGAGACTTATCACTGTAATAAGCTTTGCTTTTATGAAATTGTGTTGGTCATAGCTAGGACTTAATGTTAAGATGTTCAATGCTCCCTCCATAGAACATGTGAAAACAGAAAATGCCATCCAAGATTGCTTTATAGGGACTCAACTACAGCACAAAAAGTAGACGTTTATTATTTTAAGTAAAGGCAACACCTTAACCCACAATGTTCCTATAGTGCACAAAAAAGAAGTATAATTGTTTATTTAGAGGGACACTGGTAACTGAAGGACACCAACACATTGAGCTCTACCCTGCAATGGCCCTGATACTCAGATTAGGCTTCTTTACCAGATCCTTTATAGGATCATAAATTTTAGAGTTTGAAGGCAGGCCCTTAAAAAGTCAATAAGTCCAAAAACCTCATTTTATAGATGATTGATATTGTTTTCCTCATTCTTATGGGCTCATAAAATGACTTTTTTTTTAAAAGTCATCAACAATAATATCCTAAAAATATAGTCAGTCTTGTCTAATTGGTGAATAAGTAAGCCCACTGGTGTTATCTCTACCCAATTTATACCTAATCCATGTCCTAGGCTCCAAATTCACCTGGAATAAATTCACTGGAAAGACCCAATGTCTCAGGACTAAGTCTAATTTGACCTAATCTATGCCTATTGTTGTTGCATCACTACTGGGCCATTTCAATTAACTACTTGTCATATCCATATCCTTCTGAATCTTAATCTTGTGTTCTATTTAACCACCCTTGATTCCTCAAATTCTTTTCTGTATAAGATATGTTGCTTATTTCTTCTGGTTCCTTACCTCTCTCCTTGAGGTACCCAGTGCAAGATTGTTTGGGGACATGCCATGAGAGCACTGTTTGAATTTTTTCTATCCAGATCTTCAGAGTATAAAACTTCCTCGGTAAGTAGAGATCCTAAGTGCACGTGGGAATTTCCAGGAATATATTACCAGGGCCCAGTAAATCCCCTTAATCAGGAAGGAGTTGGGGAAGGTGCACAGCTATTGAGGATGCTGATTCACAGTCTATACTGTAGTTATTCCCAGTAGCTTATATAGTTACTGATAGAGAAAAATAAAAATTGCCTGCTATATATACATATACTTCAAAACACATCAGACTTTGAATTTAAAGGAGAATTTTTTTTAAGTTGCTCTTATTAAAAGAAAACTACCCATTCTAAAAAGAAGACATACAATATTAATACAGAATAAATGGAGAAGTAGCCTTAGAGAGAAGGTTATTATGCCAGTTCAGAGGATCCTGTAAGATCCCCTGGAAGAGGTGATGCTGGAGTCGAGTTTTAAAGGGACCCAGAGACTCTGAGGACGAAGAACATTCTAGATATGGCTTACAGACTGTGCAATGTAAAGTCAGAGATAGGAAATGAAGCATCATCCCGACACAAAGTGGGTCACTGTGGCTAAATGATGGCATTTGCATAGCGCAGATCAAATTTATTCCTCACCACTTTGAAGTATAATATAAACACTAATATCCTTATTTCATAAATAATAAACCTGAGAAAAAGAAATTAAATATATTAGTGGACCAAAAGCCAAGCCTTTAGAATGCAGGGCTCTTTATTACTCTATAATGCATGATTCAGACTCTCAAAATAAGATACAGGAACCACCAGTATTCCATCAGGCTTGGATATGGGTGACAAGGTAATCATCAGTACTATTGATAATGACAATTGTCTATGAAATATTTTTTTTAAAACATACACACATCATCACAATTTTTATCTTATCAAAAGTAGTAGACTCATTAATTCAAGTGAACTGCATGTGTAATTGGTGGAAAGTATGGAGTGGAGGAGGCTGCCTGGCAAGCTGGAGGAGGTGAATCTAGCAGACTATGTTCTCTCCCCAGCTCCCTCCAAGTAAACATAGTAAGTCTTACATAAGAAGAGTACAAATAGCACTTTGGGGTCTTGGGTAAAAAGCCAGGTCTACCCACTAGGACAGTTAGCAAAGCAGATAACAAAAGAGGAATCCAGCAACCTCTTTATCAAGTAATCACAGTATCTACAAACCATTATAGAAGAACTGAGGGAGGATGAAAAATAGACGATAAAGTTCAAGTTCTTGAGATGTTTACAACTTAGTTAAAAATTAAAGCAGAAGAAACTAACTTGGGAATACAACCTCTTAAACTAACAGGAGCAAATGTAAATGCATCTAGTGAGAAGCTTTTAAGGGAAAAAAGAGTGATAAATGTGGGGTTTAATTCTGGCACCTCAAGTCAGGGTAAGAAGGTGGATTCTAGGCAGGCCGAATGAATCAAACCTTACAAAATCACAAAGCTAAAGAGGTTTTTAGACAATATTAGTTCATGGGACTCTAGTTTAGTATGGGCCTTTTGAAGGCATCAAGTCCAATTACCTAATTTGACAGATGAACTGGAGGGCAAAGAAGTTTTAACTTGCCCACAGTCCCCCAAATATGAGTAGAAGGAGGGTCAGAATTTGAACACAGATCTTTTGACTACCAATCCATTGATCTTTCTATGATAACTACCTCATTTTACAGGTGAGGAACCCAAAGTTGAGAAAGTCACAAAGCTAATAGATCCATGCTTGAAAAATCATATTTCTGATGTCAGATCAATTTTTTTTTTTTTTTAGCACTATAAGATTCCCATTTAACAACTTTCTCATTTAGACTGACTTGGTCATCCTTCCTCCCTCAGGTACCTTCCTCCTTCTAAGAGTGTCACTTCCTCTCTGAAAGTAAACTCTGAATAAACACTGAAAAAGGGACATAAATTAATGTACGGCTTTCATGTCTTAAAAGAATCCATCATTTCCCATCAATGTCTTACTACCTGCAGCAAATACAGATTTAAAAACTCGCCTCTTAGTAGAATTCTTGTGCTAGGATGAGGTCCAAGGATGTAATATCCCTTTCCAGTTTGAATAGAACAGGACCTACATAGCCTATATTTTGCTGATCTGGTATGCCAGAAAAATGGAAACATTGGATTAAGACTTCACTGAATGACAATAACATATCAGCATTGTTTTTATTTGCAAAAATTGAGGAAGTAAACATGGTGATACAGATATATAGATATACAGATATAGATACACACACACAAATATAAATAAATATACACACATGATACCTGTGCATATATATTTTGTTCTTGGAAAGGGAAACAGGGAAGGGGATTCAGAGGACCAGAAATATAAACTTAATACATAATGTATAGTAACCTACAATCTATGATTCAACTGTGATTATGTAAATTCAGTATTTGTCAGGATCTGAACCCAACCATTCTTGATTCCAAAGGCTAGCCCTTTATTCACTGTATATCATCCTCTCTCAAACATATTTACTATTTTAAAACAATACAAATTCTCAGTATGTTTTTAAAAATTTGTAAGGACTACTCATATCTCTTTTGGAACTTTTATAAAGAGAATTCAAATAAAAACATATTATTGTTGCCGCTGGTATTTCATTTTCAAAGAAGACAAATGATATCACATGGTGAAGTCTTGACTCATTGATGAATTGGATTTAGGTGAGGCTGTTTCCAAATCAACAGACACAGACACACACAAACACACACAGGTGCGCGCACACACACACACAAACACACACAGGCGTGTGCATGTGCTTCCTGAGTCACTAAAATTCAGTGGTAAAAGTCAAAGCAACTGGTGATGGCCCAGAAATCAGTAAAACACGATCAGACATTGAAATAAACATATTTGCTGACCATGGACTATATATAAAGAAATCCATTACTTTAGAGGATGCTAAGATAGTAAGTCCTCTCAGTAGCCTTTATGCAGCTCACATACAATATTGAAGCAGGAAAAAGACAAGAATATAAAAAAACCTCTAATACTAACTAAAAACTAGTGTTTTCTCTCCATATCCAAGCAATTCTATAGCCTTAAGTTAGATAACTTGGGGAAAATACACTGAATTTTTCAGACAAGAATACTTTTGAACAAAATTCTCTAAAGTTTATTGTAGCTGAATAGCCAAAGGGGAAGGTAGGTGGCACAATGGATAGAGGGAGGAAAACTCATCTTCCTAAATTCAAATCAAACCTCAGACGCTTACTAGCTCTATATGCTCAGTTCTCCCATCTGTAAAATAAGTTGAAGAAGGAAGTGGCAAACCACTCCAGATTTCTGCCAAGAACACCCCAAATGGGGTCGTGAAGAATCAAGCACAAACTAAACAACTTAACAACAACAAAAAATCACAAGTCACTTAAAAGAGTTACCAAAGCTTTCAAAAATAGAATTGTCCAGACCACAACCAGGACCACAATTTTGGCTCTTAGAATTTAAAGGAATACCAGAAAGAAAAGAAGTGGAAATAAGGTCAGTCTCCATGAAATGGACAACTATCTATTTGAACCAGTATTTACAGATAATCCACAAATACTTCTGTTGTTACCGAGCTTTATACACCTTTAGAGAATCAATAAGTTCAGTCTATGTCAGAACATGTGATAGCTTGACGTTTATTTTAAAATAACATAGCAAGTAAATTTCTCTTATTACATTGTCCAAAAATATCTTTTTGGATACTTTTTTTAAAAGCTACTATTTGGATATGGTTATCAAACAAAACATGTAAGAAAAAACTGTAAATCTGATATTACATAATAAAATCTGCTTTGGGTATTCCAGACTCCTTAATAATTTTTTTTTAAATAGCATTTTATTTTTCCAAATATATGTAAAGAAAGTTTTCAATATTCATGTTTAGGAAACTTTGTGTTCCAAATTTTGCAACCTCCCCTAAGACAGCAAACAATCTGATATACATCAAGCAGGTACAAGCCTTTTAAGATTTTCCCTTTTTTCTTTTCCTTTTAAAATATTTCCATATTTGTTATGTTATACAAGAAAAATCAGAACTGGAAAAAAAAACATGAGAAAGAAAACTGCTTAAAAATATGAGAAAGAAAACTGCTTAAAAACATGAGAAAAAATGCTTAATACTTTTAAAAAAAAAAAAAAAAGTACAACACATGTGATAGATCTGTAACATGATACTATCTAAGTGAAATACAGAGTTGAGATTTTTATTTAAAACATTATATAATTATGTCCAAAAGCTAAATACCATAAGGGACATAGGAAAAATGCCTTTTAAAGTATCCTTGAAACAAATAAATCCTGGGTGGTCAATTATGTTCAGAATCAGGATTTTAAAAGTCTGTATTATTATGCATGGAATCCTTGAGTTACATGCTATATCTACTAAACAACCATTATAAACTGAAACAATTCCCAAGGAAACAAAGATCCTAGGACATGAATAGAGAGACTTCTTTATCCCTTCCCAAGAAACCCCTCAGATTTTCTTTAAAAAGAAACAAAGGGCTATACTCTGTTCCCAGATACCAAGTGCTGAAAAATCCTTGTACAAAAGCCTAAACGGTTGATGGCATTGTAATCTAAAACAATGACTAACTCCTTAATGTCCTTTGCATTTTTTTAAATGCACTATTTAGAGCCTTATTTAATGGGAAGTAGGTCACTACTAAGATCTATTTGAGTATTAAGTAACACTGAAAAGATTACAATCTATTATTTCCCAAACTGTAAGTCTCAAGACTTGAGGCCAAAAGGGCATTTATGTTTCTATCCTATCCCACATTTTTATCTCTTCTTAAAGGTCTAAGAGGAAACAATACACTGATTTTGTTCTTGACAGAAAAGCATTTCCATTGCTACTAGAAATAGACAATTATCTGTTTAAGAAAACTGCACTAAAAAGAAAAATGTTTATAAAGCTCTGACCCTATAAACATTCAGGACCCTGGGTTGTAAAGAATGTCCCCCTGTGATCAACTACCTAAGACTTCCTCTCTAACCTTCCCCATTCACCTTCTAGGCCAAAAATCTTCTGTATTTTTCAACTATTAAACATTTCAGCCCAATTCTATTTTGAGGCAAATAAACTAGCCCAAAGAAAGTAAGCCCTGGAATGCAGGATCAGAAGAATTAGAAATAGGAAACAAAAAGTGAGAATGGACTATGATCTGAGGTAGATACCAGAAGAACATCAAAAGATTACTATTTTGGCCCAGAGCACACTAATCCTATTTACTTTACCAGAAAGTATGAACTTTGTGCTGCATACATCAGTAGTCTCTAGATAATGGAGAAATAATTTTTGAAGTAGAGGGACCACACTATAAAAAACAGAAACAAAAGAAACGTGCCCAGAGTGAGGTGAAATCCTGAATAAGTTAAATTCTTTTTCAAGGTAACACAATTAATGATTTTTAATCATCTGCTTCAAAGCCTGTCTCATATGTCCCCCAACCAAGGAGAGACCTTTTGTTAAGAATCACAACCATATCAAGGGTATCCACCCACTAAGTGAGGATCAAATTACAAATAGTTCTAGACTTACTCAGAGGCAAATAAAACAGCTTATGTACCTTCTCTACCCCAAACACTACAAACTTAGAATTGTATAATGCTTTTATGATTTGCAAAATACTTATTTCATACAACACACACACATACTTTCCTCCCATTTCTAAAATCCACCCCATTACAGAATATATGTGTATACATGTTTGTTGTTTAACATGTAGAGATTTAAACAGCGAAATATAAGTTTAAAAGAGAGATGACCAATCAATTCAGGGAGAAAAATGAATTAAAATCATTCAAACATGAAAAGTACCATCAACACGTTTCAAAATTTAGGACAGTCCTCTCATTCATTTTTTCTTCCCAATTAGGCACAGAAAAATATATATCTATCTGCTTCAGAGAAACATATGGAGCATGAATATTTGCTTTTAAAAGGTGATTTTATATTTTAAGAGTTATTAGAAGTTATTCTATTTTATTTGAATCATCAACATATCATTACATTTTCCTCAAACTTGTTGGATCACTACAGTTAACTCTGCAAAATACTCCAGATAAAAGAAAAAGCTTTCCATGAGTGAATTCAAGGTGCCAGCTTTCACTCAAAATCTACATGATGCCTATCAACATTTCAACTAAGTAGAAAACATAGGGCAGTCTCTTCATAACAGCAAAACAAAACCAAGCAAAAATTCCATAGTTGCAGAGATTCTAAGGTCAACTATATAAAAAGTTTATCAACAAGGATACAAATTTAAACTTTCTATCAAAACAAGTACTGTAACCTTTATCCTTGATTAGGACAGCTAGGTGTATAATGGAGAGTGTGGGGTCTGGAGTCAGGAAGACCCTATTTCAAATCTGGCCTCAGACACTTACCAGTGTGACTCTAGGCAAGATATTTAATGTGATATGGAAATGGCAAAACACTCCAGTATGTTTGCCAAGAAAATCCGAACCAAATGGGATCATGAAGAGTCAGACAAAACTGAATGATTATAAATAGTCTCTTCTGGATTTCTCAGTTATTTAACACTATTTTCCTAAAAATGAAAAAGAAAGTGTCACAAGAAAAATAAAAGGAAAAAGAGAAGAAGAAATGGCAGTTAATATGTTTATCTTTGCTGGGTATTCTCCTCTGGCAATAAATGTTCTCATAAGGTGCATGGAATAATTGTGTACTGAAAGTCAAACAATTCTTAAAATGCTCTAAATAGCAAGAGAAGGTAATTAAAATATAATGGGCTGAGTAGTCTTCACAAATACATCCCAAGATCATTAATATGTAAGAGGCCTGCACTAAAGTCCTAAAGAAATAATTTGTATATTTGTATAAATGTACAATGTGTCTTCAGGAAGAAAACAATTAGTTCACTTTTCCACTCTCTTTTTGCAATTACTACAATAATGATCAAAGACCCCAATATTTCTTGAGATATGTGTATGTACACACACACACACACACACACACACACACACACACACACACACATCCCTGTCATTTCTTTCTTCAAAAACTCAGGGAAAGACAAAACTTCATTAATCAAACATTTAGAAATACCTAATATATGCAAACTAGCAGTACTGATATTTCTTCGTTACTTTATTATTGACAAATTTATGAAAATCGTAGAAATGAGCTGTTTGAGGAAAAGCACAA
This sequence comes from Antechinus flavipes, assembly GCF_016432865.1. Taxonomy (NCBI): domain Eukaryota; kingdom Metazoa; phylum Chordata; class Mammalia; order Dasyuromorphia; family Dasyuridae; genus Antechinus; species Antechinus flavipes. Next base: position 489,310,680 of record NC_067398.1, on the reverse strand, counting down.
ACACAAGCAACATATTCAATTTTGTATTCTATCTACTCAACATTCCCAAAATATTACTGAGTAGTTTTCCTCCTCCAATGTCTAGTTTTATTGTATTAGAGAATTAGAGATGAACAAATTTTAATAAGAAAAATTTAAAAACCTATAAAATTTCATTTAGTCAATAAACATTGTGTCTACTATTTGTCAGGTACTGTGCTAAGTGTTTTTTAAAGATATTATAGTCTATGAAGAGAAGCATAGAGGGTAAGAACAGGTTTATGACACATAACCAATGATTTATCAAGTGTCAAAAGATTCCAAAGAGCTGTATAGTCTGGGAGACAAATTTCATCACAGAGAGAATAAGGAGTAACAAATGGATGGAAGGTGTGTGTACTTTACTAATACCACTAATATCTGTGAAAAATCAACGAGTCTTAAGAAAGGAGGTCAGCCTCTTGGGATGACCACATATAGCAAATATATGAGAGGGCATGGATAAAAAGCGCAAGATCAGAAGGTAGTAATAGGCTAGGGTCCATATGGTTGGAAAAAGTGAGTCATTTAAGGATCAAAGCAAATCATACCACACTGTATTTATAAGTAACACTTCTTTCTACTTTGCTCAAAAGGACCTGGAAGATATAGTAAAATTCATCGTTACTTCTTAATGTTGGAGGTGGATAAGAAAGACCATGACAGATAACTCATCTGACTCAATGTAACAGTGGACACTTTGTTGGTATGGTATCAAAAAGACAATATATGCAAAACATTTCACAAGCTTTTAATTAGGATACAAATGTTAGCTTTTCTTAACAGTCAATTGTAGAACTCACAACTTTTTTTGGATTTCCATATGCATAGTCAAGCTATTAGGCTCCAAATTCTTGAAACCATCTACCTTAGCCCATACTCCTGCTATAATACAACAAAATTATAGGGTGAATAGAGAAATAAAGTTATAAACCATATTAATGAACATAAATACGTAATCAATACAGTATTTTTTCTCTGTTAGCAGAAGCTCATCCTCTAATATGGAATATACTCTTTTGTAATGTCATTGCTGAACATTCACAAGTTTTCCTCAATAATAATAATTCCGGATCCATCCATCACTATGTAGTCATGAATTCATCCCAGCCCACTTCCATAGTTCATCCTGTTCTGCCATCTGGAGTGATTCTGGTTCATATTACCAATAGCTTTCATGATGGAATAGTTTTCTGTCAGTTATCATAGGATTAAAAGTCCAGAGATGAAAAGGACTTTAGAGGTTCTCAAATATAAATAAAGAAACTGAGACCCAGACTAAAGTGATTAGCTCAGGGTCATACAGCTATTAGTGTGAGATTTTTTTTAATTATTTAAAATGTTTTAAAAAAATTTTTATGTGGAATAAACAAGTACTGCTATAATAAAAATATGATTGCATATGAAACTGCAAATCCATTGTTATTCCTTTCAAATATATAATCAAACTATAGCAGAACTTTTTCCTTTTTTTCTCCTACCATTAGGCACAAACAGCTACATACATAGAAACATACATAAACATGTGATAAAATTATCCTATTCATATTTCTATCTATATTCTTTCTCCAGATGCAGATAGCATATTTATAAGTCATTTATAATTAATTATGGATATTTATAATACTCAAAATCACTTATTTGCTCAAAGTAATTCTTAAAACAGTATTGTTTTGATTTCTTAATTGGAAAACCACTTATCCATATCCTTTGACCATTTATCAATTAGGGAAGGACTTGTATTCTTTTGGGGATTAGAAACATAGTCCTCCTGACTCTAAATTCAGTGCCCCCTATGAAATTCCAGGTTGTCTCATCATCTCTCCCAATTTTCTTTCTTCCTCAAAAGAAGTATTCTGATTTTCTTAATTCAGCTTTATTCTGAGGATCACTGCAGCTGCCATTCTTTGGAACTTTTCAGAGCTTTTATATTCTTCAATCTAACACTTATTGTCTTTGAAAAAGAGACTGATAGCTTCATGATCCCTTTCCTTGGTTGCTTTTGTTTTCAACAAGGATTATTATTTACAGGATAACAAAGGAATAGCTAAAAGATTTGTCTCCTGAGTATTTTGTTTTCTCCAACACTGGTGTTCTGATACTTCTGATCATGCACTAAGTATGGTTAATAAGGTTTTTCTAACAAATTGGAAATGATTTGAATAGAAGTTCAAGAATTAGCCTAGCTAAATCTAGAAAAGTTTTTCATTGGAAACAAACTTTTTCAGTCACACTTACTTACTTAATGAAAAGACCTGAGCAAAAGCAGTTAGAAGCCTCAGAGGATAGAGCACTGAGCTTGGAGTCAGAGACTCAAGTTCAAATCTGCCATCAGTCACTTATTAGCTGTGACTCTGTGCAAGTTTGCCTCAGTTTCTTCAGCTGTCAAATAGAAATATTAATAGTATTTATATCCCAGGATTGTTGTGGGAACTCAAATGAGATATTTGTAAAGTACTTAAAACTCAGTAGCCTATTGAAGTTGCTTGAAATATGCTTATTTTCTTCCTTCTCTTCAGCTGTACAACTTCATTGGTGGCAGGTATTAACCATCTCAATTAAATGATACATTTTTAAAGTAATGACATAATAAATTATATTTTTTAATATATGTTATTAAATACGAATACTCTCTCAAAAAATTCACCTTCCTTTCAAGAACATTTTTTTAAAAGCTGGCTTAAAAAAATCTTGACAAACATACATCTTAAACTTTCCAATCCAATTTAATCCTATCTGATTATCATTTATTTATTTACTCCATACAAGGAAGTGTGATAGGCAGTAAGCATAAAAATAAAATAAATGGTCTTTGCCCTCAAGAGCTTATTTCTACTAGTGGGATACAACATATGAAAATAAAGATAGACATGGTGATCTAAAGAGAAACTAATGGAGAATTTAATGGAATCAGGAAATGTTTCACTGAGGAGGGTGTGGCCTTTAAGTAAAGCCTTAAAGGAAGTTAGGAATTCTAAGAGGGTATAGCCATGTAAATTATGAGAGTAGGAGATGAAATGTCATATTCAAAGGACAGCAAGTAACTTCTGTCAATAAAGTCCAGAATTATCACTCTATTACTTTACTATTTTTAAAAATATTTTTTGATTTAAAGATTCAATCATTGTAAGTTCAAAAGTAAAGTTGTATTCTTTCCAAAATAAACAATAAAAACAGGCATCATCCTAAGTAGTTACGATTGAAATTTCTTTTTATGAACTAGATAATCTTAGGGCTGAAAAAAATTTCCTTCAATATTTTCAAGTCCAAACATCTCATTTTATAAATGAGGATACTAAAACTGAGAAAATAAAAGTGATTTATCCAGTCATAATTATTGGCATAGACAGGACTAGAACACAGACCTCTAAACTCCTCTGCTGATAGGAAATCTTTCCACCACATAATACTGACTACAAAACCTGAGTAATTTAATCTCCCCAAAATCTCTTATGTTCCAGATACAATAAAAAGCATTAGTTGAGCCTTCATTATGTGCCCTCCCTCCCCCATTATGGTATGCCATGGAAGATAAATAAATAGTAAAAAACAAAACAAAATCCCGAAGTCACCATATAAAAAAAAAAAGTTAAAAAGTTAAATTCAACAAACACTTATTAGCACTATAACATGAAAAGAACTAGGGAAGTCAACAGAATTATGACAAAAACAAAAATGTTCCTGCCCTCAAGGAGTTTACAATCTATTAGAAATCTATATCAGGAATATGGTAAATTAAGGAGAGAAAGAGCTGAAATAATTAGAGGTGTGACAAAGACCATCATGGGGGAGATGCGACCATGTCCCAGTCTTGAAAGGAAAACAAATACAAAGACCCCAAGAGGTTAAAATGAGGACAGAGTATATTCCAGATATGAGCAAACAGATAATGCAATTATAGGGAAGCAAGGGATCTGAATCCTGATTTCAGAGAACTATTAGTTCATTGCCTGGAAAGGTAATTAAGAAACAACCCAAGAAAGGCCACAAACTGCAGTTTGAGGAGTTATACTTTATCCTTGAGCAATTGAGTTCTTGAGTATGGGAGTCACTTATTCAGAGATTTGCCTTATGAAAATTATTTTGGGATCTGATTAGAGAAGAAAGCCTGGAATTAGGGAGAACAATTAGAAGGTAGTCCAGGCAAAAGATAATAAGGCCTAAAGTAGGTAGCACAGGGAGTGAAGCGGGTATAAATGGAAAAGATGTTAGAACTATATGGAATTAATAATGCTTGGCAACTAATTGGATAATGTGGTAGGGAAATGACAGATAGATAAGGAAGATAGTGATACCCTTAACAGAAAGAGGGAAATTTGGAAGTTTTTCTAACATGGGGCCTGCCTTGCAAAGAGTAGACAATAAGAGCACCTGTTTATATTACCTAACTTGAATTGGGTATGTAACAAAAATATATAAAACAAATTTGTCACATTTTCCTGGCATTTGTGATTTTAGAAAATAAATGATGGCATAAGATTACTAGTTGTTTCTTTTATCTTGCTTGTTTCCTAATGATTCTTAAACCAATACAAGATTCCTAGAAGAGGCTACAGGGTTATTATAATTATAGTGGACATGAAATGTTTATTCAACTGATAAAAATAAAATTTTAGATCCCTCCTCTTTCTAAAATAGTGGATAAAAGTCATAAGCAAGAGATCTTAATCATATTTGACTATTCACATTTGAGTCAAAATTATACAAACACAAATATCATTAATTTAGCTTATCAAAAGTTCATAATGTGTTTGTGTATATGTAGATATATATGTTCACATACATGATATATTGCACATCTTAATTAATAAGTAATTTCTGAAAATCAAACTAAATTTAATTTGAGAAAATCCTCTTGAAAACAGGAAGAAAATTGAGTCAATTTAGATCAAAAAAGATTTTAAAGCAAGCTTAACTTTGCTTTAAGTCTTGATATTACCTCAATAAAAATCCTGAAGTTTAATGAGGCACAACAAATTTAAAAATCTGAATGAAAAAAATGAATAAATTTAAGGGCAGGTCAGATGTAATGAACTATCATCTGAAATATATTTTAAAAGATGTTCAAGCTATATGCTTCTAAAATAATAATAACAGTTTTAAACAGTTTAAAAAGAGAATTTTCCACTTTAATTCCAGTTAAAAACTTCCTTAGAGGAAAAAAAAAGTGGGTTTCAAAAAAGTGAAAAAAATATCATACATCAAGAACTTCTAGTCTTGTAATTAATTTAATTTTCATTTTAAAACAATTTACTCTTTCAAAAAGTTATCTCCAAACATTCAAGGTAATTCTATTGTTTTGTTTTTTAAATTATCCCATCCTATTCAGACTTCACATATGTAATGATCATATGTGCTACAGAAATGAATGGGCTATATTCATGACTATATTCATGACTATAAAGAGGAGAAAAGCATTTATGCTTATTTATAGATTTATTTTTCCTTCCCTCCATATGTATGTATATTATACAAATCAATGAAAAGTAAGGACCAAGGATATATTTTATATTCAAGGTTTACCAAGCTTATTGTAGTCTAGATTTGCTCATTCTGACTCATTCTCCTCCTTCTGGACTGTTTTATGGAACTGACATAACTACAAAATAGGCTGATAAAAAGGAAAAATATTATTTTTCTAACTTAAGAAAACATCCTTAGAATATACACTTTAGGTCTCCAAATACATCATATAAGACAGAACATAAGGATAAAGTGAAAAACAAAGGAACAATAGAAAGGAGTTTCAGTTAACATCTCAGCATAATTTACTGCCTCCTAACCCCCCAAAGCAAGTACACTTAAATTAAAACACTGAGCAATTAAAACAGAACTAGAAAACAAAAAGAGGTTCCTAACTTAAATGCAGAGTTATTCATGTGGATTGTAGGGGATGGAGGAGTGAGATGGGGAAGTGGGATTAATCACAAACTTGTTTAGAATTCAAAAGTCCCAAGTTTAAATGAAAATAAAAGCCATATATTTGAAATGAAGCTGGTTAATTCTTCCTTTAAGCTGTAAAAACTCAAGTTTATAGCTATGTATAACCCTAAGTCAAGCAAAAGTCAGTGTCCTGGGGGCAGTGACACATATTTTTAAAAGGATAAATTGAAATCAAATATCACAAAATACAAAAACTTACACTTCAATTAAAAGCAATCCATACAAAATACTGAAAGAATGATTAAGGATCTGAAATGCTTAGGAAAAAAGTTTAAAAAATAAAAGACAATTGTTTAATTAACTGGTAAACACATTTTTTTTTTTTAAATGGCTACTATTCCTTCATTCCAAAGTAATATAGAAGCTGTATTCAATATTTAGTTAAAATTAACATATAGGTATTTTTATTTTCTTTGAAGTGCACCCTCAGGCCTGCCCCAATAAAATAATTTTAGCAGCAGTTGCCTGATTTATGAAGGTAAGGCCATTCTTACCTTCCAGAGTGTGCTGTTGTTTCTGTGTATAAAAAAGAACATTAGCACAAAGCCATTTCTAATCTCAGATGTATAATACACATGGTACACCTGATCCTAAAACTTCTGTTGCATAAACTAAGCATATTGCCATTTCTAATGACCTTTCAAATAACTCAATGTTAACTGTCTGACTGAAACTACTCATGAGTTACAAAATTGTCAAGTTGCAGTAAAAGGTTATGTGTGGTTTTACATGACAGATCACAAATGACAACTTAAGACAAGAAACTTAAAACTTGGAGCAACAGAATATACTTTGGAAAAAAGTTCTGGTGAATCCTTTGCTTATTAGATGCAGTGCTTACTATATATAGTATTTTAAAAATAAGTTGAAGTCAGAGGGAAATGAAATAGAGACGTTAAAACTGGCTTGACAACAGACTTATAAAGCTAATCAATTTTGAAGTTTACTAACAACAAAACTCACTTCAAGAAAGATATCCTAGGGTTTGTTTGTTTGTTTTTTTTTTTTTTTTTTCCTTAAAGAGGAAATTAGACTTCCCCAGCCATAATATACTTAGTAATTGTCCAGACTGTGAAATATCAACAAACAAGTGGCAGGAACAAGTTTCCTGTCCTAACTTCACACTTAACTTTAAATTAAAACTGATTTAAAATAAAAAGCAAATTGGAAATACGTGCTTTCTTCAGGAATTCATGCTGGGAAAATTTATTAAATGATCTATATTTTGACTAGAGTGATGTCTAAGATATAGAAAGTTTTAAAAATTTCTAAAGCTTCGTTAAACACACACACACACACACACACACACACACACACACACAAAACACTAGTACCAATAATGTGAAACAAGGTTTTTAGGAAAGTTAGTTTCGTCTCTCCAATGACAAACCTAGCTTTTTTTTTTTTTTTTCCTTCTCCAAGAAGAAATCCCTGGGCAAATTCCATTTTTAAAGGGTGAAATAATTAAGTTTTAGAAGAAGAGTAAAGTGCTAAAGCTTTTATGTTATAAGGAGCCTCTAAATAGCCTAATGACAGGGACAAATGGTCTGTGTCGCGTCCCCCCTTCCCTACTCCACCAGATGAAAAGAAATCCCACCCTGAATTTACAGAGAACAAAAATTTGGAACTGATGTGTTTTGACCTAATCTAATAAAAACTACCCCTTTATCCCTCACCCAGAATTAGGGAACCTGGGGAGGTGGGAAGATACCAGTAGGCTGGGAAAAGGAGTACCGGAGGGAAAGAACAAAAGGAGAGACCAAAGAGAAAGAAAAGGGAAGGAGGGGTCTTATCAAGAACTAGAAGCATGTGAAATGCACCAAGTGAAACGGGTTAGAGGACTAGAGAAAGAAAAGAGGCAGGCGGTGGTACTGAGTGACCCCGGGCTAGCCTGCACCATGGACAGAGACTCCGCAAAAGACTAGCCCAACCCACACCCCTCTAGAGGGCGGCTGCAGCTACAATCAGCAACACCCCTGCCCCGGAGAAATAAAGAAGGGGCGGGAGAATGCCCTGACTACTCAGTACTCCCCTCCACACACAGAGCAAGCCGAGTAGTCCCGGAGGAACCAGCTCTTCTCTGCACTTTGGGGCAGGAAATGCCCCCAACCCTAATAAGACCATTAAGAGGTGATGAGCTGCACCATCTGTCCTAGCACAGCAAACCCCCAGCGTGGTTTCTCACCCTCAACACACCTAGGGGGATCCCACCCAGTTCCGATTTTCCCTTTGTGCAACAGAAGCCCCTTTTCCATTCATTTCCCCAGGAGAAGCCTCTTCCCTACATTCAGGACAAGCACATCCAGCCTCTTAACCCGAGTTCGGGATATCTCTTCTAGGGCCCAGAGGTGGTTGGGAGGTGGGAGACTAAGGCTTTTTTCTTTCCCAGCCTCCCAACTAGGCTGCCAGAGGACCCAGCGCCAAAGAGTCGGAGCTCCGGCCCCAGGGGAGGCGGCAGAAGCACGCTATCTATTCCCTGGATGGGATTAGAGGGGCCGTGGGGAGGGATGGGCTGAACAGCTCGGTCTTACGGGACAAGGCAATCCCACCTCCACCAGAAGAGAGAGAAGCACCAGGAAAGGGGGGGGGGGGAGGTGGTCCGAGGACCGGCGAGAAGTTTAAGAAGCTCAAACCACAAAGCAAGAAAGGGGCCAGAGAAAAGAGCAGGTGTTTACTGATTAAGAGAATACCCTAAAGAAAGCGGGTTGTTTTCTGGGTCTCTCGGACCGAGTGTAGAGGAACGTGACGAAGATTTGGAGGGAGTCCTAAAATGAATAGGATGTAGAGAGAGAAAATCGAGGGCACATGTCAAAGGACAGGTCATCGCAGACTTCCCCAAGCAAAGCTGTGTGGGAAGAGGGCGATGGGAACAAATGTAAGAGAGGTGAGACGAGAAACTACGAACCCGTGACGGGACTATTCCTTCCCACACAGGGCAAGGATTTCTAGTATGAAGGTGGACACGGGTGCGAGGTTTTTTTGTTTGTTTGTTTTGTTTGTTTTGTTTTGTTTTCCTAGGGAGAGGTAGACGAGAAATTGCCCAAGTAAGTGGAAAGAGTACAGGAGATAACTCTGCGGGAATAAATCAAGCTGAAGGAGGGTGGAGGCTGCTCTTGGGCACAGGGATGGTTGTGGGTCAGAGTAGAGGCAAGTGCAGCTTTGCTTCTGCATCCCAGACAGAGAGAGAGCAAAGATTTGGAGGGGGGAGGTTAGAAGGGAAGCTGGGGAATCCCTATCACAAACTACCCACCTTATTTTCAGAGAACAAGACAAAACATATAAATGGAGCAAAGTAAAAGAGGGCTAGAAAGCGGAAAATAGGGAATGCATGGAAATTCCCCAACTACCCCCTGGAGCTTTTTTTCTAAAGATCCCCTAGTCCCCAGAGGGGCGCCCGGGTGACCCGCTTCAATCCTCTCCCCATCCCCCTAGGGCACTGCCAGAACAGCGGCTACAAACAACCTGCTTTGCCCACAACCCCCTGCCCCTACCCCAGCTCCTCCTCCTCCTCCTCCTTTCCCCGGCCCGCACTCACAGCTTCTTCGCTACAGGCAGCGGTGCAGCAACCCCGTCCCTCCCACCCCTTCCCGGGTGCATCGCCCTGCACCGGAGCAGCAGTGCGGGGGAACAAAGGGACCCAGAGCCTCCACCCGCCCACACCCCACCCTCCTTCCGTCCCCATCCCCTAGTCCGTCCCCGGGCCAGCCGGCCTGTCCGCCCCAGGCGCCCTTTACCTGGTGCAGGGCCGCCAGCAGCGCTAGCAGCGGCAGCAGGGTCCACGGCGCTCTCCCTATCCGGCACATGGAGGCGAAGAGGGGCCGAGGAGGAGCCGGAGGCGGCGGTGGCAGGAGCAGCGGCGGCGGCAGCAGCAGCAGCAGCAGCGAGAGAGACGACTCCAGGCAGTTTTCCACACACATACACACAGACTCACACACACGCAACCCTCCCCCCTTTTCCCTTCCCCACCCCCACCCCCCTTTCTCTTTCTCAACCTCTCCTCCCCGCCAATGGAGAGAGAGCGATGATGACAAATAGCGGAGCGAAGAGTCCGCGGGACTCGCACCAGGAGTAATAAAACAGACCGAGAGATCAAGGGGATGGATGCAGAGAGGAGGGTCTGCGTGTGTCCGTGTGTCTATGTGTGTATATATATAGGCAGCGGCAGGAGCAGGAGCAGAACAGCGGGGCCGGTTCCTCTCCCGCTCAGGCGGCCGCAGGGATGCGAAGCGGCGGCGGTGGCGGCAGTGACGGTCCCCCTCCGGCCCGCTCTCCAGCGAGCTTCCCCTCCCTTCTTTTGCTTCTTTAGGATGCGGAGAAAGCAGCCGGGCGGACGGCGTTCCCAGGCTGCTCCGTCACGCTAGATTTCTTTTTTTCCTCTATGGGTACCCTCTCTTCACTGTTCCCCCGTGCAGTTAAAAATGGAGAGGGAGAGCCCAGCCAAGCCAAGCCGGGAGGGATTTTAGGGCCCGGGGGCGATGGGGCTGCGAGTACAAAGGGCAGTAAGTAGTAGTAGGACCAAGGACTGGTGCGCCGCGGTCCTCCTCCGCGCAGTCGGATGTCAACTCTTCTTTTCTTGGGTGCGGGGCGACTTATTTGGTTTCTCCCTTTTCTTTTTTCCCCTTCCCCTGCGAGTTGCAAGGAATTTTCTCTCTCTCTCTTCTCAGAGCGACCCTGGGAGAGGAGCGGGGAGGGGGGGGGAACAATCCTGCCACCGCTGCTAGCGCTGCTGGTGCTGGTGCTGCATACTCGCCCCTAAGACTGCCTACCCTTCTCCTTCACTTTCTCTATTGCTCACTCTCACGCTCTCGCTCCCTCCTCCTGCTCCTCCTCCTCCCAGCTTCTAGATCCTCCTCCTCCTCCTCCCCCGACCCTCCCCCGCACCCCTCCCCCTACCACACACAACCACGCACACCCTGCGAACTCCGCTTCAAGAAGGATCACAATACCAAGCCCCACTGCCTGCGTCTTCCCCTTATGCCTGGCTGCTGTTGCTGCCGCTTCCAGCTCCTCTTTCTGTCTCCCCCTCCCTCCAGCTCACCCCCACCCCCACCCCTCCCTAGACTGATTCTCCCTGCCGGCTGCGCGGCCAATCGGAGACCAACTACTAGCAGCAGTAGCCCAGCCCGGATCAACAGCAGCCGCCCACACCTCCGGCACTAACAACCACGGTTTTTTGTTTTTTGTTTTTTTTCCTTTTTCTTTTTTTTTTTTTTTTTTCCTTTTTTGCTGTGGGCTGAGGGGGATCGCTGGAGGGAGCGTGTGGAGTGAGAGAAGATGGGGCACCGGCCGCCGGCCAGGCTCGCAGAAATAAAATAAAACTTGCGCAGTAACTTGGTTTGGTTTGTTGCACGGAGCTATTGTATTTAAAACGGAGGCTGGGGAATCTGGGGGAGGGAGAAATGCTTCCCGGGTAACCTAATGCATGCACCTCCCTCTCCTTTTGTAATTCTTTCTAGATCTGTTATTTATGGGGGAGGGAGAAATACTGCAAACTACAGGCCGGTGCAAAACCAATCTTGGCCATTGTTGTCTGTGGCGATAGCAATGAGCCACCTGCTGGGAGGGGAGATTGAAGGCAGCGGCAGCCGCTTAGGCTCTGGGTTGGCTTTTACACCTCTCCAGCTCCTACCCAGGGAAAGATGTTATTGGAACGCTATAAGTTTTTCTTGCATCTGCTTGAGTTTGGGGGGGATGGGAGGGCTCGTTGCTCCTATTTTGTTTTGGTTTTCAGTTTTGATTGGGGATGGCTGGTTTTTGTATTTTTAAGTGTTTTATTTGTTTGTAAGCAAATGTTTGCTGGACTTGGACTCCCTGCAACAGAAAAAAGGTACCAGGAGGAATCTCCTGGACTCTCAACAGATCCTGGGTTTTCTAACTAAGGGGATAAAAAGGAAATTAAAGAATAAACTGCGTCCTAACTGAGTTTTCCCTCCACTTCAAAGCAATGTAGAGGCCTTGAAGTGGAGGAAACTTGACGAGTTTGGATCTTGCAAACTTTTGAGGCTGGATTTCACTGGAGGAATTGCTGTTGACTTATAAAAACATTATTAAATTTAACATGTAAAAAAATCCAAATCTATTGTGAAGGTTTCCATAGACATTGCATAGACATATATTCGTTCTAGTCAAGGATGATTTTTGCATTTATTCAACTGTTTTAAGAATCGGGTATCTTCTATTTTTTTAATTTTTTAAAATTTCATTCTACTGGTCACTTAGGAACGATAGCTAACTTGTAGAAATCACTATTTATGATATTTTAAATAAAATATCCTTGTAGAGTTAGGCTTTTCAGTATTAACTTTTAGTAGATGCGTGTATTCGATTTTATTTTAAAGCTATTTTTAATCTTTCCTTTTTTTGTTACTTAAGTTTTCAGCAATGTTATCTTAAATTTAAAAGTTAAAAACTGAACTGATGACGCAATACCTGTGAGTACTATCTTCTCTTTTTGTGTGGTTTCTACCCACCCACCTAAGTAAATTCACTTGTAGACCGCATAGGTAATCTGCTAGATTGTTCTTAAAAATGAATACTAAATAGCTTCTCCTAAGGATAGTTGGATCTGCTACTTTAAGGAGTAAAGGTAGACAAGTCACTTAATGTTTCTGATCCTCAATTTCCCCACCTGCAAAAGTATTGTTTTTAGTTTATAATTTTAAAAGTATGAGTTCTTAAACCTCTGTGTATGTCTATCCAAAGCTGGATCACATTATAATAAAATCAAAATGTAATTTTTTCCCTTCCAAATTCACAAGCCCCAGATTAAGAATCCTGATTTCAGAGAGTTATGAAGGGGCACTAAGGTTTTGACTTTGCTTTTGATCTTCTGGAACTCTGAAAGGCAAAACCAGAAGCTAGGCCTTTTAAACTCTACATTTATCTAGTTATACATAATAGAAAGATGTGCAAGTAGCTATTTGGGAATAACACTAGTTGTCCTTTTGATTCCAAAATGTTACTACCAATGTTAGATCCTGTTCCTAAGAATTGGATTTTAAAGACCTGAAGTGGGATGAGCAGGCCTCATTAATTCAGTTATACACATGCCTTTGTCATTTGGACAAAGTCTACAGTCAGGGCATAAGGCATCCAATGGAATGTGTTGTCCGTTTTCCCCCCCTTACCATAATGGTTAAACAAATTTCTTTTTCAAAGACTACCCCATACTGCAGCTTAGTAGAGCTTCTTCCTCTGGAGGTCACCCCCAGCTTCAACAAACACCAAGTTCCATATAAATTAAAGTCTTAGAATTCTGTTTCATAATGTCAGTCAACTAAGAGTCTACAATTCTAATAAATTTATTCTGCAGCTGTGTGAGGTAGGAACTACACAGGTATTTCTCCTGCCCAACTCGTCTGAGATTGCCCTCTATAGTTCACCAGACCTGAACTATTTTGGTAGCCTAATGACTTTGATTCTGATCACATGATCAGCCCAGCCTCGCTAATCTGCCAATGGGTTAGCCTTTGATCAGGGGGAATGTCTAACCTCTAAAATCCTTGTCTCAGGAGCCTTTGTACAACTATTTGATGTTTAATGAGAGCAGATCTAGTGGTGAATGAAACTTGTTATAATCTGAATGCATGTCAGGAACAGGCCTGATTTTAAATCTAAATCGCTTAGTATTATTTAGTGGGACCATTAATTGCTGGGTACAGGTGGTGATTAAGCCCTCAGGTTTTTAGCAGCTGCTTAAACCTATGGACATGTGAAAAATAGACCATCAGAGCTGTCTGTCCCTCGGGTGGTAGAAATCTTGGGCCTAGATCATGAGACTTTTTATAATGATGATGATGATAACATCATTTATATAATGCTTTAGGGTTTGCAAAGTGCTTTAAAGATAATAAATGAAAATTTAATTTTATCCTCACAACAACCCTGGGGAAGTAAGTGCTATTAGCATACAGATTTTACAGATGACAACAAAGGTTTAATGCCCAGGGTCATGCAGATATAAGTATTTAAGTCTGAATTTGAACTCAGATCTTCCAGGCTCAGTGCTCTATGAATCAGCTGGGCCAAACCTCTTGTTTTATAGACAAGAAAAATGAATGCCAGAGAAATGAGTATAATCAGCTAGTTATTGTTTGGCCCGCACCCCTAGCCTTCTGACATCCAGTCCAGTACTCTTTACATCACAGTCTGGAATAGTTAAAATAAGGATGCAGTTACTTGAAGGGGAAAAAAAAAAGGTACCCAGATAGACCTACAAAAAAATGGAGGATTATATATATACAATGAATTTCTTCTCACCTATCATTAGCAAGCCAAACTGTTGTACTTGATGTTTGATGAAATCAATTCACCAAATATTTGTTAAAGTTTTACCAGCTAAGCCCTGGGAATACAAAGACCAAAACAAATAAGCATAATAAAACCAATTTCTTCAACTCTAAACTGTAGAGAAGGGTCTTAAGCAAATTGTTAATTTTTTTGTAGGAACCTTTATACCCCAGAAATACAAATGAGGGCTTAATTTATTGTTTTGTTGATTGTTTAGATTTTTTTAAAGTGAGGGAAAGTGTTAATAATGCATATTAAACTTAAAAGTGTGTTGTGTGCACATTTAGGAAGGAGAGGGAGAGCTGGGGGACCTTAGAGATCATGTTATACAAACTTCATTTCTTACAGGAAAGAAGCTCAAGGCAAAGAGGAAAAGTGAATTGTGAATTATTACAGAGTTTCCATGAGGGAATTTACACCGAGCCTTGATCTTGTTACTCCCACCCAGTCCTTCTTGCTTTCCAATGTGCCACAAACTTCCTATGATTTCACTTTTTATAAAAATGTTGATAACAGGAAAGATAAGAACACAAACACAAAAGGATTTGTGCAGGGATATTATACTTTCTTTAGTTGTCTCACATATCCATATAGATTTGAATCTTGGCTTTGCTGTATGCTGGCTATGTAATCTTGGAGATACCTCTTAGTCCTTTGAGACTCAGTTTCCATTTCTGTAAAATATTGGTGAGTGGGGTTAAAATGATCCAGATGATCCAGGCCTTTCCAGATCTAGGTCTGTGATCCCGTTACCAAGTTTTGCTAACTCTAACACATTTTATTCTTATGTTTCAGGTCAAGGGGACATCAAGTACTTCATGCCAATTAAAATTTTTTTAAAGTGCAAGATCAGAGATACAAAGATAACCTGCTTTAAATAATAACTGAAAATTCTCTTGTAGAGACAATAAATATAGTAGCCCACCCTTTCCCCTGTCATTCTACCCTAAAGATAAATTGGGTCTGTTGGACTTGTGTACCTAAATCCAAGTTGATCATGATTGGGATACTTTAGTTTAGACCAAAGCTTCTTAAACTGTGAGTCCAGATCTGACTTCAGATAGTATAACTGAATGTGGGGTTGCAGGAAAACTTAACAATAAAAGGTATCAAATATTCCACCAAGATTTAATTCTTTATGTAAAAATAAGCATTCCATCTCCTTAGTATGCAAATTTACTTTCATCTTTAGTAGGTGGTTAAAATTACTTGTATACCAAAGAATTGTTTGAAAATAATTTTTTTTTTATATTTTGTTATCAGTAAATGTTTGTGTTGTATACCTACTTCATATAAGTATATTCTGAGGTCATGTAAAAAGTTCTTGGGTAAAAAAAGTGAAAAACACTTTTAAGAAGCCCTGGTTTAGACTACTAGGTTTCTGAACTACATTGTCTCCCACTACCCTACTACCACTTTCTCCATCCTATTTCATATCCAAAGAGCCTAAGTAATTTATTCAGTCAAAAAACCTTGCCCAGGTTTTCAATTTTCCATCCCATTAGTGTACTGCTTAATTCTATATGCTTGCAAACTACAGTATCAGGATTTAGTGATTGCTTTAAACTTGGAACTGCTTGTGAATATTTTTGATGATTTCCTAAGCATTTTAATACTATAATAATAATAAATATATAAAATGAGGAAAGGATCACTATAACATAGGCCCAATGCTAGATTAAAATCTCATCTTTTTAATGAACTTCACAGTGCACTTTTATGTTTAAACATATTAGATAGTGCTTTTGTAGGTAACTGAAAGAAAATGAAAAAGTAAGATTAGATATATCCAATTTGTATCTACTCTAGTTTGAAGTTGTATATTTTTTATTTTTGGAGGTAACATTCTTAATGCTCTTATGAAAATAACATCATAAATGTTATATGTATATATGCACATAGTTGGGGGACTACGGGCAAATGCCAGACCTAGTAGCAAGGATCTGTCTGTGTTCAGATCTGACCTCAGCTACTTACTAGCTGTGTGACCCTAAACAAGTCACATAGCCTTATTTGGCTTGATTTCCTCATCTATAAAATGAGCTGAAGAAGGATGTGGCAAATCACTCTAGAATCTTTGCCAAGAAAACCCCAAAATGAGATTACACAGATTTACTTGTGACTAAAGCAATTGAACAAACGTATAAATAAAGTATATGTATAATTTATATAGACATGCAGTTTATTTTGTCTTCCCACTGAACTTTGATCACTGGAGGAGAAAGTGAGCATGACAATTTTTCATAACTGCTTCTCTTAAATCTAATACACTCACAAAACAAGATAATACTGTGATATCATTGGTCCTCTTCAAGAACAAAGGACAAAAACCAATATAGACAAATATGCAAACATATGCATGTAATGTGTAGATGTATGTAAATATAATTATGTATGTGTAGATGGATAAATAGTCATACATGTACATATATGCCTCTGCCCCCACCTGAGACAACTAGATTGAGCACTGGACCTAGAGGCAGGAAAACCAAATTAATTTCAGATATTAGCTATATGACTCTGACGTAGGCACTTAATCTATGTTTGCCCATTTCCTTAACTATAAAATATAGATGATAACTATCTTGCATGGTTGTTGGAAGGATCAAATGAGATATTTTTAAGAAGCACTTAGCTTGAGAGAGGCCTGGAGAGACTTCTGAATGAAGTAGAACCAAGAGAACATTGTACATGGCAACAAAAAAAATTATACAATGATCAATTCTGATGGACATGGCCCTTTTCAACATTGAGGTGATTCAGGCCAATTCCCATGTTCTTGTGATGAAAAAGCCATCTGTACTGACTCTGGGGACTAAGTGTGGATCACAACATAGTATTTTCACTTTATTTTGTTGTTGTTTGCTTGCATTTTGTTTTCTTTCTCATTTTTTCCCTTTTTGATCTGATTTTTCTTGTAGAAATAGTTATAGAAGAATTAGACATGTTTAACATATATTGGATTAGTTGCTATCTAGGGGAGTGATGGAGGGAAGGGAGGGAGAAAAAAAATTGGAACACAAGGTTTTGCAAGGGTCAATGTTGAAAACTATGCATGTGTTTTGAAAATAAAAAGCCTTATATCAGCCCTTAAGTCAGGAGTACCTGAATTCAAATATGGCCTCAGTAACATAATACTTCCTAGCTGGGTGACTCTGAGCAAGTCACTGAACCCTAATTGCCTCAACCAAAAAAAGAAAAGAAAAGAAAACGCCTTATTAAAAAATAAGCCTTAGTACAGTGGCTAATACAAAATAGAAACTCTAGTTAGATAGATAGAGACAAATAGATATAGATATCGCTATATATGGCATATTTGTTTAGGTGTCTCAGAATTAAAGTGGCACGTTTTATTAAGTAGAAAAGTAACATAAAAGATCTTATATGTCAAAGGTGACCTTTCCAAATTAATAATAATTGCTTGTATTTATGTATATTTTAAGAACTTTACAAATATCTCATTTTCTCTCTTATGACAGTCAATTCTGGGAGAGAGTTCTAAAAACCAAAGCAAACAAGTTAAATGACTTGCCTAGAGTATCACACAGTTTGTAAATGTCTGTTTGGATTTGCATGTAGTTTAGAAAGAAGTTTAAAGTTTAAACCTTAGACTTTGAACCAAAGTTTAAATCACTCCATAGTAATACCACATTCACTTCAGAAATCAAATGCCTACTTAAATAAATAACCTACAAAAATCCTCATGTTAGCAAAAAAGTAATGCACAACTCTCTCATATCTGAAAAAACACTAAAGAAAACATAACAGTGTTCTAGACTAAGCAGTACACTTCTTATTATTCCTATTTCTATTCCTGACCAGGTATAGAAGCAAGAATTCAAACTCAATTTTCATGAACTCAGAAATCTTTCCACTGGTGATTTGAATAAGTATCATTGCAAATTTGTAACATTCTGATTCTGTCATATATTTCTGATATGTATATTTCTAGAGCAGAGCCTGCAGAATAATCTTTACCAATGATTGCCTAAAACCAGATACGCGTTGCAGAAATATAAATGGTGTCTCAGTAAAGAGATCCTACTGAAGCTTCTTCCATGATATCATCAGCTTTGAATCAGAATTGACTCCACATCATCTAGTTCAATTTATTCATTTTTGCAGGACCTTCAAAGTAATCTAGTCCCCAGCTTCTTAAACTGTATGTCACTTTCCTAATTGAATGTGGTGGTCACAAAATTATGATTTATTATCAGTAAATGTTTGATTGTATACCTGCTTTATATGCCTATATACCCAGGATTACATAAAAATATTATTAAGTAAAAAGGGCTTGTGAGTGGAAAAAGTTTAAGTAGCCCTAATCTAGCCTAACTATTAAATTTTACAAAAGAGGAAACAAGATATTTAGTGGCAGAGCTGGAATTGTCAAGTTGACTAAAAATCCAATCTCCTTTCTCCACTGTTCCAGGCTGAATCCTTACTAGAAGTATGACTTGTCATGGTCTGAGACAAATTCCTTGAATTAACATATTCAAAAGTTACAAAATCAAGTTTTTAAAGAATACAATTATAAGATGCTATATAGAAAGGAAAAAAAATACTGAAAAATGTGCTAACATCAAGAACTGCCCAAGAATTTATTATTTCTTTTCTTTTTTAATCTCTGTACTATAAAAACATGATTCTGAATTGAGGAAACTTTTGAAGATCTGAAACACAGATATCAAAGTTTGATGGAGAGAAAAAACAAACAAACAAACAAAACCCCACCAACAACAAACCAAAAAACTGTAGCTAATGTTAGATAACTTTTCCTCATTTAAAGTTCTTGGTTCTGTTCTTAAGGCCACCACTGATTGTATAATCTTGGCCATTCCACTTTACATCTATTTACTAAGCTCTATAGTACATATGTAAGACTATCTTGCATGAAGGCATATGATGAGTCCCAAGGAAATAATGTCTACCAAGCATATTGAGTTTGTCAGACAAAGACAGTAGAGAGATATAGGATGGTAGGACATAAAGTTGTGTGTGTGTTCCATTATTATTTGAAGCATATTTGGCTTTATGTGAAAAGATCAATCATATCATGATGTGATACAATCAACATAGCACAAATGCTTTGTCATAATTTGCACTTTCATATTTTTCATTTTTCATTTTTTAAATATCTCAAGCACATTTTTAGTTAAATGTATCTTAGTCATACTTAAAGATACTATACTTAGATCTCTATAAAAATGCTTTTCAAGTTTTTTTAAAAAACATATGCCCTGATAGTAAAAAAAAATAGAGCATATGTTCCCAATAACTGTATAGTTATTTATTTCTGTTCTATATCCATATTATGTAATAATAATTATACAAATTATGCAATGTATACACACACAAATAAAAAGTTAAATAGAGGATATCATATTTGATCTAGAGTCAAGAGGGAACCACTAGAGTTTACTGAGTAGGAGAGTGACGTGGTTAGACCTACATTTCAGGAAAATAATTCTGGCAGCTGGATTGAAGTAGGGAAAAAAATTTGGCAAGGAGAAAAATTCAAAGACCATTATAGTAGTCTAGGTAAGAATTAATAAGGGCTTGAACTGAGTTAATGGTAATGTAAATGGAGATAAAGAAACAGATATGGAAAATGTGGAAAAAGAAAATAAGACTTGGTAACTGATTTGGTATATGTCCAACAATTTTGTGAGATAGAAAGTGCTTGCCACTCTTCCCCAGCCCTCTCTGTTTTTCCCTCAGTTGTGATTTTTCTCTCTAGTTACCTTCCTCAGAAGTGTATAGAGGCGAATGGGTTTCCTTGAAGAATAAAAAGGCCACCTAAGGCAGCTTCATCCAAAGCTAGCAACTTCTGCTTGCACTTATCAAATCTCTTCCTACCACACTATTGGCTTCTTTTCCTTTACCCAGAGAAATCCAAGATGACCTTGATTCATTTTGTTCTCTGCTTTTGGGGAATTTAATGTTTTGATTTAAGAAAAGTCTCTCTGATTCTTTTCAAGCCCCCAGCTAGTAATAGCCCCTAGCAATTTCAAAAGTTTTCATGTCTTTTTCTCCGACTCTATTATATCTTTTAATATTTCCAAATACACATACTAAATGCTATCTTAGAGCAACTAGGTTTTTTTTTTCCCCTGAATAAATGACTATAATAGAAAATGAACAAAGTTTTTTTTGTTGTTGTTTTTTAAATAAATTAATGAGGAGAAGATTTAATGAGTGTGCCAGCATGGTTTAAGAGATGGGGGTAGAAGTTTCCCCACTAATGTCTTTTTTCAATAGAGAAGTGTAACAGTCTCCTTTTCTTCCCAGCATTCCTTCTCCAGCAAATTTATAATCATGGACATGGAAATTCTTTTATCTTCCCTTCCTCTCTTATTCATTAATGAAGAGATAATATCCTGCCTCTGATTCTCCTGTAGATTCCACTCCTAAATTTTTAGATTTCATCATCCATGCCTTAACAGTCTCCTCAACCTAAAAGTTCCATTACTCCTGAGCCTTCTCTCACAATCTACCTGGGATCCCTTCTTCTGACTGGCTGGTTTCTATCAGAACCTTTTAAGGAATGCACCCAGACCCAAAACTTGAAGAGCATTGTTATAGATATCTAAATATAGTATCTTTAAGTATGATTATGATACGTTTAAGTAAAAATATCTTTGGTTCCATTTTTGGAGGCTTTCTCTATCATATGGTCTTTTTTTCACTGCCTTCTTTCAGATTCTCTATACATAGTTTTCTTTCATTAGCTTATAAGCAAATTAGGGGCAGGTAATATCTTCTTGCTTGCATTTTTTTTTTTTTTACTAGCACTTAGCACAGTACCTGGTACATAGTAAATCTTAATAAATACTTGTTGACTTGACCTCCAGATTTGTTACTTAGCTCTCCTTTATTCAGAGATTTCCATTTTCTCCCTGCCTAATGACAACAGAAGAGAAGTGTCTTTTTCTTGGTGGTAGCCATAACTGATCATTGGATCAAAATATTTGATGATTTTTGTCCCATCCATTAGACAACCTTCAGAGTCCTTAGGTAAAAGAGAAACTATAAGTAGAGTTGGGATCATTTTAAAAACCTAAGTCACAGGAAAAATATTAGTATCATCAACAATAATAGTGAATTTTAGAAGATGAGCTAGAATAGAGAAAAATATGTGATCTCTGTAATCCAAACCACAACCCATTCATGTCTGCTTATCCTGTTTGACTCACTCTGCCATCCAAAATAAAAAGGGGAAAGGTGAGACAACAAAGTGGGTTAGAAGTAGTGAGTAGAATTGGAATTTTTGCCAGTTGCATCTGAGTAGCTTCTATGAGTGGTTGATAATTGAAACTGAATTTACTTTTTAAAAAAATTGGGGGGCAATGACATTGAAGACATACAAAATGACCAAGATACAAAAAGAAAAGTGAGTAGAAAGTGGTATTCCACTTCTATTATGGCTTATCTGAATACTGCATTCTTCCAATTGGTTTATACCACATTTCCATTTCAGAATTTTGTGAACATATCTTGGTGATATTCTAGTCTACTCCAGGAACATTGCCTAACTTAATGAATTCATCCATGGTTTGTTCTAATACTTCTCTTTTACCATTACTGGCTATCTTCCAAGCTGGAGAAGAATCAATTTTAGAAAGAAGAGATAGAATTCCTAGAGGGCTTATTAACTACCAGAATGCAAATGAAGCCACATAAGTGGAAGTTCTCACAATGGCAAAACTTCTCTTTTGTCAGGGCATTACTTCATTTTATACTCATTTTCTTTTCTTTTCTTTTTAAGATCTGATCATTCTTTTCACTGACCAAATGAAAGACCAAATATATTCCACAGGACACCAGAATCAGAAAGCTTTATCTTGGGCATCATTATAATCTATTTGGCCTCCCACATATGGTCCATGGTAAAAATATATACAGACTACCCGACCTAAAACTATATTATAAAGTAGTAGTCATTTGGTACTGTCTAAGAAATAGAATGGTGAACCAGTGGAATAGGTTAAACACACTATACAATAATCAATGACTATAGCAATATAGTATTTGATAAGCCCCCCAAACTCCAGCTTCTGAGATAAGAACTCACTATTTCAAATCATTGCTGGGAAAAGTGGAAAGTAATGTGTCAGAAACTTAGCATAGACCTATGTCTACATCTCATATCAAAATAATGTCAAAATGAATATATGATTTGGGAGTAAAAGATGATACCATAAGCAAATAGCAGAACAAGGGATAATTTATTTATCAAATCTTTGGAAAAGGGAAGGATTTATAACCAAAGAAAAACTAGAGGATATCATAAAATGCAAAATGGACAACTTTGATTATATTAAATTATAAAGTCTTTGCACAAATGAAACGAACAGAAAAAAAGATTAAAAGGGAAGTACAAAGCTGGAAAAAAAATTCTTAAAGCCATTGTTTCTGATAAAGGTCTCACAAGATATATAAATAACTGTGATAAATTTATAAGACTACAAGACATTCCCCAATTGATAAATGGTCAAAAAATATGAACAATTTCCAATGATAAAATTAAAGCCAATATATGAAAAAATGTTCTAAGTCACTCTTGATTAAAGAAATGCAAATTAAAACAACTCTGAGATACTACTTCACACCTCTCAGATTGGCTAATATGACAGAAAAAGATAATGATAAATGTTGGAGGGGATGTGGGAAAATTGAGACATGAATACATTGTTGGTATAGTTGTGAACTGATTCAACTATTCTGGAGAGCAATTTGGAACAATGCCCAAAAGACTCTAAAACTATGCATACTCTTTGACTTAACAAACAGAACCACTATTGGGTCCTTATCCCAAGGAAATCATAAAGGAAGGGAAAGGACCCACATGTGCAAAAAAAGAAGGCTTTTAGGTGAAAGGAAGACATATAAATCCATAAATACATTGTCTTCTCTTGAGTTTATCAGGGGGTGGACTAAAAGAGAGAAGAAGAACACATGGTTAATGTAAGAATTATGCTTAAACTGTTTTTTTTTTTTCCTTTGAATGAAGCAAATTGTCATTTAAGATCTACAGTTTTCTCTGCATGTTGTTTTCCTGATTCAGATCCACTACTGCCTCCAGCTTTTACATAATATTCTTAAACTCAGACAATAATTATCTCTATTATGATGTAGAAGGTCATAAATTCAGATCTGAAAGGGTCCTTTTAAGTCAGATAACTTAGGTATCTTTATGTTTTTTTCCTGTGCTGTTTACTGGCTGTTCTCTCTTGGTTTCTTGTAAACAGTGGAATATGCTTAGAACACATCTTCTTTCCTTAGCTTTGCTGATTCTCCTTACCTATTAATAGTAATTTATCCCTGACATGGTCCATCCCCATCCTTTTGGAACCTAGGGCATGACAGCAGGGCTCTGTAGATGCTAGTGATTGTATTGGGAACCCATCTTTGGGGGAGCCCTCATACTTCTAAAAATACTCAATAATCTAAAATTCAAGAATTGACATTTATTCATCTTCCAAATATTTCCTTTCATTTATTTTTAATGAGAGAAAACTTTTTAAAGTGAGTTTTTAATTGTCTGGTCACATATACAACGGGCTAGCAGCAAACTTGCCTTGATGACAGGTATGATGGTATCTTGAAAAGAGAATTTGCATTAGAAACAGAGAACCTATGCTTCTGTCAGTTAGTATCTTTGTGATTCTGGAAAAATTACTTAATTTCCCTGAGCCTCAGTTTCCTAACATCTAAAATGAGGGGGTTTGCCCAGATGGCCTTTAAAGTATCGTCTAGCTTAAAATCAATGCTCCTTAGAATTGATACTTCAGATATGTGGCATCATCTCAATATTAAAGCAATATGGTTCTCTGAGGAAAAAACAAAACAAAACAAAAACAACAATTCTGGAGATTTTAGTTTGAATCCTCTGTTACCATCTATCTATCTATGGGAGCTTAAGCAAATCATTTAACTTTTCCATCCTTAATTTGAGAGGCTGGATTAGAAACTAATCAAACAGTTGTTAAACACATAGCTGAGAGGCCTGCAACATTACTAAGTAAAGGTCCAAATCCAAACCAGATTAAATTAGAAATTATTTCACAAAATAAATTTTAAAAATACAAAAGAACATAAGTAATGTCAATATATGGTTTTTAAGTCAAGATGGAACCAGAAGGATATGTATGTGGCCCTATTTCTATTTGACTTTGATACTACTGGACTAAATAATTTCTAAATTTCACTTCAACCTATGGTTTAATTTGAGATACTGCCCTTTTAGTCTCTCTTTAGTTAATTAGAGATTCCTCAACTTGTCCCTGAAAGGAATCCAAGTTCAAGTTCTCTTAGAACTCCAACATTGACTCTACAAGCTAATCTTCATATTTCTTCATATATATATATATATATATATATATATATGGAATTACAAATCGGATATATGGATATATAAGTTATCGTATATGATTGCAATGGAATATTATTTTCTCTAAGATATGATGAATAGGATGTTTTCAGAAAAAAACCTGAGAAGACTCACATGAACTTTTGCAAAGTGAACAGAATTAGGAGAACATTGTACACAATAACAGCAATTTGATATTGATGATTAACTGATAATGACGTAATTACTCTGATCAAGACAGTGATTCAAAACAATTCCAAAGAAGACCTGGGATAAAAATGTTGTCGATTTCCAAAGAAGAACTGATGAATTCTGAGTGCAAATTGAAACATACTTTGAAGAAACTTGCTTTATTTTTCTTATATGTCTTCTTTTGCAATACAGCTAATATAGAATTGTTTTGCATGATTTCACATGTATAATTGGTATATTATTTGCCTTTTCAAGAGTTCTCAAGGGAGGGGGGAAGGAAGCAAAGAATTTGAAACTCAAAATGTTAAAAAAATCAATGCTAAAATTTTGAATGTAATTTGGAAATATTTAATCAAATAAAAGTTTTTAAAAAACAAAATTTAACAATCTATTATCTGAAGTCTATACAAACAAACTTAAGCACATCCTTGTACTCTTTTCCCTGAGTCAAAATGCAATACATTTTCTGTTATGTAAATTCAAATAACAAGTTATATTTAATTGTATTCTAAAGTATTCACTCATTCATATGTTTGGTAAGTAAATGAATACAAACTGTGATAAGCATAAATAAAGGATGAAGGCATATAAAACGATGGAAAGAGTAATGAATTATCAGTCTGATGACCTGGGTTCAAATCTCAGCTCATGTAATTACTATTTGTGTGTTTTAAGGCAAGCCACTCAGCTTCCTTAGGCTTCAATATCCTTACCTTGTAAAGTGAACAGATTGGGATAATTGTTCCCTAAGGTCTCTTCCAGCTCTAATTTCTAGGATCAGTGTAGTAGCAATAAGCATAGATGTAATGTGCACTCGATAGATATTAATTGATAATGATAGTCATTTAAAATTGGAAATTTTGTGGAGTAGGAAAAAAAACAACAACCTTGACTGCAGTATTTAATAATTAATTGATCACCACTGTCTGCTTACTATAAACCTTCTATCATCCATCTAAAATCCTGTGAAGTAGAATTTCTCCACCCATTATTCAACAACTTGTCATCAATTCACCTCTCCTAGCTGCATGATGATTCAGGCCTGGAGTTCAAAGTGATAGTGAAAATGGGATCTGCTTAACAGATGCCCAGGAAATTCATTCAGTCTTTCAGTGGAAGTTTTCATTCCAGAAAATATGATCTTCTAAAGAAGGTATTTTCTTCTATTAGTCTTTCCATTTTAACTTTCAGATTAAAGCAGAAAGTTTGACCATTTTACTAGGGTAAAAAGGGTTTAAGAACTGACTGGCATTCTAGGTTGTAATTCAGAATGATAAATATTCCCTCTATTTGTAACCCTGAGAGTAATCACAATCTTTGAGCCAGAAGGGGAACTTGAGTCATCCCCCGGAGTTTTGAAAGAGATCTGTATACATATTGTGAGAGCAGTATACACTAAATGAGTCAAATTGGAATGAATCAGTTGCACAGGGGAAACAGCCAACAAAAGAAGAAGCTAAAAGGAGAGTGAAATTGAACTGCAAAAGGGAGACATCACCATGGTCCATTACATCTCTTCAGGTATCTCAGGACACAAAACTAGGGCTGAAGCTACTGGTTGTGCTGACCTTTTGGAGGATTTTTAAAAAATGCTTAAAAAAATCAACTTTCTTTCCTCATGCCTTTTCAGAAATGATAGTCATATTTTCTGCTCCATTCTTGTCCCTAAACTGCTATATCCTGGCTTTGAATCAATTTTGGAGAGGTCAGGGGTTAGATGTCATGACACCATTATTTACCAAATTTTCCCCCCACAGTATGGTTAGGTTAGTTTTTCCCTGGAAGCTGATAAAGCTGTCTCTAAAACATGATTTGACCAGAGGACTAAGACAAGTTGTATTTGCCTTGATTTCAATGTTCTAGTAAACTTTGGTCATAATAATGTGGCTTTCTGGTCACTTTGAAGTGTAAAGGGCCCATCCATGTGGAACTGGCATTGGAACTTGACAGATGTTCCAAAATCAGATAAGTCAACACATTTTGAACTGCTGACCAGACATGAGGGGGAGCTCCAACTGCCCAAGATAAGTGCTGGAATATTATGCTGAATATTCTTTCTAAACTTCAGCTAAGTAACCATCCTTTTGTTAACTATTCAATAGACTACCAGAGTCTTATTTCATTTCAACTAATGCATATCAAAAAATGTGCATTATTTAGTTTTAGATAGTTGCCAGAAGTCACTAAGATTTGCCTTGTATTAACATGGTACTGGCCTGAATTAGGCCATCTCCTAACATCCAGGCAGTGGTTCTCAAACCTTTGTTCTCAGTATTTTTATGTTGTTAAAAAACTATTGAGGATCCGTTCAAAGAGTTTTTGTTCACATGGGTTATATTTATAGCTATTTACTATATTAGAAATAAAAAATGATTTTGAATTTCTAGACCCTCTGAAAGGGTTTCAGTAACCCCCAACAATTCTTTGGACTACACTTTGAGGACCACTAATTCTAGAGTAACACAAAAATTTAATTAGGGTAGATAACCAAACCTCTGTCTCAATGTTAGAGATTTTTTTTTTTTACTGAACTCTGAGCAACTGTGCTTATACTTCTAACTTTTAATTTGATTAAAAAAAAAAAAACCTCCACAAAATAGTAAAGGATAGAACTATATATTAAAGGCCACAATAATGTCCCTAAGCAAAAATGATAGCAAATTATTATAACAGAGAATAATTAATAATTAAATTTCTGGAGAAAGGGAATATAGGATATAGAGAGTGTGGCCAAAGAATAGATTGTGCCCTAAACAACTGCTATTTAGGAGAGAGGTAATCCCTAGAAAAGAATTTAGCGATATCTCTGTCTCTCTCTCTCTCTCTCTCTCTCTCTCTCTCTCTCTCTCTCTCTCTCTCTCTCTCTCTCTTTTTCTTCAACATTGTCCCTGTTTCTGTCAATCTGACTCTCTTCTCTGATTTATCATGGAGATAATAATGCACATGAAATCTTATTAATTCCCTATACTTCGATACACAGAAGGGAAAACCTTCCCTGAAGCATAGGGATTATTGTTGAGTTCTTTCCAGGTTCTGTCCACTACCAATGTAGATAGAACCTGTTTAATGTTTAAGAACATTAGAATGTTTAGTAAAAGAAAAATGGGGAACAAACTCACAACTAGTCGGCAGAGAATGAGGGGAACCATGTAGAGGAAGACTTTATTTATTTGTTTAAATAGATGAAAAAATACAAAACAACAGAGACTAGAATGAGAATTTTTAGCCTGTGCTATGATATGATTTGCAAGTAATAGCCTGTGAGTGGAGAAGACATTCATATCCTTCATGCTTAAGGAAAATTAACCTATCATTGAAATGAAGAAAATCATAGTTTGGTCATTGTAGTCTACTCAAGTTAATCTCAAGATTAAAGCTTGAATTTCACAGGTGTCTATTTCTCTGTGGACCATCTATGTTTCAGAATCATAAACCTAACTTTGTTGTGGGTATGTTGTGAATTTTTCTGAAAGTTTTTTCTCTCTGTCTTAGTCCTTGAAGGCTTAATTTGCCCACACCTTCTGAAATAGTTATAATGTATAATATTTAAATCAGAGATGAAAGTAATTCCATCCTTTTTGCTGATATCATTTTATCAACTTCAAATGTTTTACATTGCTTTGTCAGGTTTAAAAAAATCTTCAGTGTCTCAGATTCTAAAAGTTAAATACAACAAAATCATTACCCCCTCTTTTTATTTTTTATTTTTTTTTACAAACAAAAAACATTAGACTACATTAATTTCTCTGAGAGATCAAATCTTTACCTCATCATGTCTGACTTGAGTTATAGGAATAGGTTGTAGGTTTTAAGAATATTATCAGCTTTCCTGGGAACCTTCCACTCTTTTATTTAATAATCTTAACTTTCCCTTTTGACTCTGAATTTTATTTCCTTATCTATCTCTTGTCATCTGGATTTCTTTTTGTTTTGATTGTTTGTTTGAAAAGTCTAGCTAGAATAATTTGTTTGCTCTCTGAGATTGATAATAGATTTATACCCATGCTTTTATTAAGAACTTGTGTCACTGCAACTCTCTTCCTGCTAGGGTTTGCTGATGGTATGTCTTATAAGGAAAAGGAAGACACTTACCCAAGCTATTGACTTTCTCTAATGGATTTTTGTGTGCCGTGTATCCTTAAAGTCTGTCACAGGATAGTTTCTCTCTTTGAACTGACCATTAAGAGGTACTTATAGTATAGAACACTCTTTAAACCTTAAAGACTACTTGTATTTTGGTTTTGATATTTTTGTAGCTTTGTTCTTTAATTTTGGAAATTTTTATTTTGCTTGAACTTACCACTTGTAAAAATTGTCAAACTGACAGCTCTGGGAACTGAAGTCATCCAATTAGTGCTCAGAACAAATGCTTCTCTGGCACCTATCACCACAGTGCATCTGGAGGCCCTCAGAAAAACACATCAGGTTCAAACAAAAACATGTATTTCAGAGACAAAACTTTTTCTGGTCTACTCTGCCTTTAGAGATATGTTTGATGATAATTGGCTTAGAGCTGTGGTCTTCAGTAGAGTTTTCCCAAAGGCTTTATCCAAGTTTGTGAAATAGTAGGAACCATGTGAATATTTGAATTCAAGATGTTATTATTTTTATTTGCATTAGGCCACATATAATGTTTACTTAAGAAAAACTTTAAAGTTTTATTGTTGTTACTGTTGTTAATGCTTTTTTGTTCTTCAAGTTATTATCTATGGATTTTTCCTTGTTATTCCCTCTTGCCTACACCAGCTGAGTCAGATTTCCTTTATAAGGGTATAGAACCCAGTCCAATTCAACCATTATTTCTAAAGACCTGCTATATTTAAGGTACCATGATAGGTGTAAGACATCCTGAACAAGATAAAAACCATCCCTGCCCTTAAAAACATGCATTCTATAGTGAGAATATGATGTATAAATAAGTATGTGTGTCTATGTATGTATGTATATGTATACATATTTTAAACACATACCTATACACACCTAATTTTTAGAAAATAAAGAAGGGAAAGAGTTTGATCAACTAAAAGAATCAATTAAGATCCTTAGCAGCTATCACAGGAATAGAAAGACATTAAAGATTCTATGAGGCAGAGGTAACAAGGGAATTAATTTTAAACATGGAGGATAATCTAGGCAAAAGCACGAAAAAAAGGTTAGACATATATAACAAGAAAGAAAATGAAAGTAGGGCAGGGTGAGAAGTGGATAAGCCAATAAGCATCCTTAGCAGGTCACCAATAGCCTTTATAAAATGACATTTTACTACAAAAGAATAGTATTCATCTGGAAATACAAAAAGTCAAGAATAACAAGGGAATGAATGAAAAAATACTATGGAAGGTGATATAAAAATACTATGGAAGGTGACATAACAACAGATCCCAAACTATATTACAAAGCAGTAATCATCATAACTATCTGGTACTGGCTAGATTTGGTATACAAGACACAGTAGTCAATGATGAAAGAAATGTAGTGTTTGATAAGCTCAAAGACAATGGCTTTTGGAATGAGAACTCACTGTTAAACAAAAATGCTGGAAAAACTGGAAAACAATAGGACATAAACTAGTATGGGTGAACATCTCACATCATTATGAATCGATAAATTCAAAACAAGTGCATTATTTATACCTAAAATAAGCAAATTAGAAGGATAAAGAATAATCTACCAGATCATACCCAGATCTCTGGGAATGGTAAAAATTAATCATCAAACAAGAGATAGAGAACATTACAAAATGCAAAACATAATTCTGATTATATAAAATTAAAATTTTGTGCAAACAAACAAAATATGCAACCAGAATTAGAAGGAAAACAGAAAACCAGGAAACAATTTTTACAGCAAATAGCTCAGAAAGGTCTCAAATCTCAAACATGTAAAGAACTGAGTCAAATTTATACGAATACAAACCATTCCCCAAATGACAAATGGTCAAAGGATATTAACAGACGCTTTTCAAATGAAGAAATCAAAGCTATCTATAAGCATATGAAGTATTCCAAATCACTTTTGATTTGAGAAATGAAAATCAAAACAATTCCAAGATACCACATCTATCATGTTGGCCAATGACCAAAAAAAGTGATAAATGTTGAAAAGGATCTGGGAAAGCTGGACACCAAATGCACTTTTGGTGGAGTTGTAATCTGATCCAACCATTCTGGAGATCAATTTGGAACTATACCCAAATGGCAACCAAACTGTGCATATCTTCTGAATACCACTGAGTCTATATCCTAAAGAGAACATAAAAAAAGGGAAAAGGAACTATCTGCAAAAATATTTATAGTAGCGCTTTTCATGATGGCAAAGCATTGAAAACTGAGATGTCCATCAATTGGAGAATAGCTAAACAAACTGTGATATATGAACGTAATGGAATATACTTGTGCAGTAAGAAATGGTGAACAGGCGGATTTGAGAAAAATATGGAAAGACTTGTGTGAATTGATGGAAAGTGAAATGAAGAGAACCAGGAAAACATTATACACAGCATTAGCAATATTGTGTGATGATTAACTGCTGTTGACTCAGCTCTTCTCAGCAACACAATTTGAGACAAATACAAAAGGCTCCGGAAGGAAAATGTTATCCACAACCAGATAAAGAACTGATGGACTCTGCATACAGATCAAAGTATACATTTTTTCACTTTAATCTTTCTTGTTGTCTTTTAAAAATCTTTTGATTTGTTTCTTTCATGTGTGACTTATATGAAAATATGTTTTACATGATAGTACATTATAAACTATATTAAACTGCATACCATTTTTGGAAGAGGGGAGGGGAGAAAAAGAGAAAAATTTGGAACTCAAAACCTTGAAAAAATGAATGCTAAAATTTTTGTTGACACGTAACGAGGAAAAAAAACTTTAAAAAATAAAATAAAAAGGCATTTTAGTCAGACTTTTGCACTTCAAGCTTGTTAATAGAAATGATTAGAGTCAATATGCCATAATAGAAGACTGGTCTGAGATCCAAGAAAACCTGGGTTCAGGTCTTACTTCTCAGAGTAGCTTGTTTTATTCTAGTTAACTTCTAGTTGTTGCAAGGCCTGGAAACTCTCTAATACTACAATTTCAGAGAAAGTATTGATCTTCACTGGTAGAGAAAGTTGCTTCTTCTCGAGTTCTCTATATCAATGAATCACAGTCTATTCTCTAACCTTATCTATGGAGAACACCAGTGGTGAGCACAACAGTTGTCATACAATAATTAACTAATAAATTATCTAGAGGATGATGTTGTTAAACATTACTTTGCTTTTCTTAACCAAGTTTACAATGTGATTGAAAATAATATTACTAAAAAAATCAATTTTTATAATTTTCTCAAATATTTGTTAAAGAAAAGCAAGATAAGAATTTTAACTTACCGAATTGAGGCATTAGGCAACTGATTTGTTTTATGCAACCAGAATGTCAGAGTTAATTTTTTTTCATTTTTATTCCTAGAGCTTAACACAATGATAGGCATATAACATCCAGTTCATAAATATCTTTTAATCAATTGTTGCATGACGGCACCTACTGGCAAAGTGTAATACCATTGCCCACAACCATTATACGTTGTAGTTACCAGACCAAAAAAGTTCTAGAGGAACTAAATATATCAGGGAAACAACTATTTCTTACTTATTCTGAATAATCTGGGACTAATAATGAGGAAGGGACAATATTCTAGAATTAGTGATCCTAAAGTTAAAAAAAAATGTGTTAGAAATTTTATTTGGAATTGGATATCTGGACCTGCTGCTCTCTGGACTTTGCCTGGATTAAGGTTATTGAAACCATGCAACTCAAAATTCAGATGAGCATCACCTAACTTTTCTGTTTCTAAATGAAATGGGCAAGTAGGATAAATGTGAGAAATATATTTAAAATGAATAATCATATTATGTAAAATCAAGCCAATTTTTAAAATTCATTATCATCAAAATAAAAAAAATAACACCTATCCACAATAAACTATCAGGATTAAAAATGCCAACAATTCCATTTTATAATTAGATAAAAGAAGTAAAAGTAGATTCTACTGTGTGTCAGGAGTAAATATAATTTTGTTTGCTCCTCATAACAACCTTACAGGGTAGGCACTATTATTATCCTGATCTTATAGCTAAGAAAATGGAGACAAAGGACAATTAAGTGACATGCCCAAGATCACACAGCTAATAAGTATCAGGGGCTAAATTTGAATTCAGTTCTTCCTGACTCTAAGCTGTCTGCTCTAATGAATGCTCTAGGTACTGCTTCTAAATAAGGTCAGAGAGTAGTTAAAATTTTATTCCTATTTTTGGTTTATTCATAGAGTTGGAAGAAAATATTCAGCAGGGAAAAGCCAGTCCAAAGAAAGAGCCCGATTTACCAATGGTCATTTTTATAAATTGTAAGGAGGGAAAAAAAAATCCATCCAGCTTTTAATATATTGTATGAGCAATGGTTTTAGATGTTGATAACTTGCAAAGGTGAATCAAATGGGAGACATTTGGAAATTAATCAAGAAGGTTTTTTTCTTTTTACATCTCTTTGCTTCTAAGAAATTATTACATTCCCTGTATTCTCATTAAGAATTCCTGATTCAACATTTGAGCTTAACATTAATGCATAATGTATGTAAAGACAATAATAAAGATAAAAAGTTAATAAAGGCACAGACTATATCTTCATAGGATCATAGATCACTTAGTTTAAGTCTTCATAAGAGCTCTAACAAGTGGTCATCTAGTCATTCCAAGAAGGCCTACAGTAATGGGATATTTTCCACTGCCCATGTTTTCATTCCACTTTGGAACAACTCCAATTGTAAAGATTTTTCTCCCATAGGTTAAGCTAAAATATGTCTGTCTCCAATATTTTTTTTCTCTAGAGTCACTATAACATAATTTGATTCTTCTTCCATATGACTTACACATATATTCTTTAATTTGTGATCTTTTGGTGTGTGTAATATCTCCACTGGTAGATATCTCAACCTATCCATGCTTTCTCATCCTGTATGACTTTTGTCTATGTTTTTCCAAAATCCTCCCTGAGCAGAAGTTTTTGAAGATTGCATGGTTATCACTGCAGCATTTGAATCATCTTTCTAATATCCATTATTCTTACTACATGATCATTTCATTTCCTTTTCCAATCATACTTCTCTTTGACAATATTTTTTGTATCACTTATTGTGTACGAGTCATTAATAGTAATATGTGATAATCCAACTGTACAACTCCATAATCGTTTAGAATATCCCTAATTTTAGTCTATAAATAAAATAATAAATATTTTATTATTAAATTATATATATTATAATATATACAAATAATAAATGTATAATATATAAATATAATATAATACATATTAAAATAATAATTTTCTAAAATTTATATATATTGCCAGAAGAAAAAATTTTTTTTGTATCACAGAGCATTTTGGAACATTTACATATTTCATGAAAATTCTTAATACAGTACAATCTACTATTTTCTTTTATTCAAGTTTGGGCCAATTTATCTTCCACCTTCAGTTCCTGTCTGATATATTACTAATAAA
The DNA here is from genome assembly GCF_016432865.1 of Antechinus flavipes. Taxonomy (NCBI): domain Eukaryota; kingdom Metazoa; phylum Chordata; class Mammalia; order Dasyuromorphia; family Dasyuridae; genus Antechinus; species Antechinus flavipes. The sequence goes on along the minus strand of NC_067398.1, from coordinate 489,276,318 downwards.
CTAAATCAATGAACAACCCAACATGTCACCGTCTGAATAATTGACATTTTTCCATTCATTTGGTTATTCCTGAGGGGATTATGATGGTGATTTTTCTTCCAGGTTACCTACAAATGCTATTAGGGAGATATTGTAAAATGTAAGGGTTTAATGCAGCCAGAATGTCATCTGCACACAGAAGCATCTATAAGACCACATTTATAGAGAATTTGTCTTGTATGAACTCTGAGCAGGAAATCCTAAATAATAACATTGAAGACCTTTAATGAGTATAGAGAGTTGTTCAAATGAACTGGATGAAGTAAAATAATTAAATTTATTGACCTATATTAAACTTTAAAACTTTTTCATGTTAAAAGTCTTAATATGCAATTCTCTTTTTTGCTTTAATCTTTTCTTTTTACATGATACAGCTTTGAGTTCACAACATTTTGACTCATAATCTTTAATTCTTTAATGATGAAGTCATACTTTTGCTACATTGCATATAAAGTATATCTCTTTATGAAGAGTCAATTTTTCCAAATCACCGAGAAATACTTTTGAAGGAATTTTGTTCTCATACAAAGTTTTTTTTTGCAGTTATCTCCTTCACTCCAGTACAGTTTTAAAAAAAAAAGTAAACTGATTATACTCTTCTGTCATTCTCCTTTTCAGTGTTTTGTAAATGCAACAGTATTTTAAGCTGCCTTTGCCCTCCTAGTCTCTTTCCTTAAAAAAGGGAATATTTGCTAGCTGAGGCAGTTTCTGAGATCCTTTTTGCTTCCCTGTTATGCTGAATGTTTTACACTGGTTAAGCTTGTGTGAGAAATAGTTAAAATATGACAAGCTATCATCTCTTTTCTAGCTCCTGCCACTAACTACATATAACATCAGTGTAAGTCAGCACTTCCCAACCTTTATGCCACAAAATTCTGCTGTTACATAAGTGAATATAGAAGTATTCCTGGGAAAAGTCGTTTCTAGCAACATTTCCTAAGTATCAAACAAAAAGTTGTCTATATATATATATTATATATATATATATATATATCATTATATTTAGACTTTTATTTCATCTAATTCATTTTGTACCTGAAATAATAATGATAACAATAATAATCAACATTTATATAGCACTTAAAGAGAGACTAAACACTTCAGATATGTTATCTCATTATAGTCTCACAACACTGAGGTAGGTGCTATTATTACCTCCCCTTTACAGCCAAAGGAACTGAAGCTGACAAGTGATTTAGCCAGGATCAGACTGCTAGTAAGCTCTAAGCTCATTCATTCTACAACTTAGCTTCTTCCAAAGGATGAAAAAAATAATTCCCTCTATAATATTTCTAATAAGTAGTCATTCCATCGTTACTTAGACATCAAGTGAATAGGAGTCTATTACTTTCCAAGTGAGTTGATCTCACTTTTTATGTAGCTTTAATTATTATGAATGGTTTTCATATATCAAGCATAAACTTGACTCATCTTCCAGAACTTCACATTTAATATTTCTTTAATTAAAAAAAATTAACACACATTGCTTTATGAGTCATGTTGGGAGAGAAAAATCAGAGCAAAAAAGAAAAACCACGAGAGAGAGAAAAAAAAAAAAACAGAAAAAAGAATTGAACATATCATGTGTTGATTTACATTCAGTATTTTAATTCTTTTTCTGTATACAGATGGCATTTCCTGTCCTAAGTTTATTGGGATTGCTTTAGATCACAGAACCAAATCTTTCTTAGCTGATCACTGCCATTCTTGCTGTTATTGTGTACAACGTATTCCAGGCTTTGCTTGTTTTGCTCAGCATCAGTTCATGTAAATTTTTCCAGGCCTTTATATAATCAACTTCTGCATCATTTTTATAGAACAATAATATTCCATTATCTTCCTGTGCCACAACTTGTTCAGTCATTCCCCAATTGATGGACATCTACTCATTTTCCAATTCTTTGTTACAATAAAAAGAGCTGCTACAAACATTTTTGCACATGAGGGTGCTTTTCCTTCCTTTGTGATTTCCTTGGGATACAGACCCAGTAATGCACTGCTGGGTCAAAGGGTATACACAGTTTGATTGCTCTTTGGGCATAGTTCCAAACTGCTCTCCAGAATAGTTGAATCAGTTAACAACTCTACCAACAATGGATCATTGTCCCAGTTTTCCCACATCTCCTCCAACATTTATCATTATCTTCCCTGTCAGCTTTTCCAATCTGAGAGGTGTGAGGTAGCACATCAGAGTTGTTTTAATTTGCATTTCTCTAATCAATAGTGATATGAGTGGTATGAGATGTAGGTCTGTGCTGAGTTTCTGACATATTATTTTCCAGTTTTTCCTGAATTTTTTGTCAAATAGTGAGTTCTTATTGCAGGAGCAGGAGTTTGGAGGTTTATCAAATATTAGATTGCTATGGGACTTGATTATTGTATCATGTATCTAATCTATTCCACTGATCAACCATTCTATTTCTTAGTCAGCACCAAATGCTTTTGATGACTGTTGCTTTATAATATAGTTTTAGACTTGGTACTGCTAAGCCATCATCCTTTGTATTTTTTTTCCTATTAATTCCCTTAATATTCTTGACTTTTTGTTCTTCTAGATGGATTTTATTGTTATTTTTCTAGTTCTACAAAATAACGTTTTGGCAGTTTGATTGGTATGGTACTGAACAAGTAGATCAATTTAGGCAGACTTGTCTTTTTATAATATTAGCTCGGCCCAGCCATGAACAATAGATATTTTTCCAATTGTTTGGATTTGACTTTATTTGTATGAGAAGTGTTTTGTAATTATGTTCATATAGTTTTTGGTTTTGTCTTAGTAGGTAGACCTCTAAGTATTTTGTTTTGTCTACAGTAATTTTAAATGAAATTTCTCTTTCTATCTCTTGCTGATGGACTTTGTTAATAACATATAGAAATGTTGATCATTTGTGTGAGTTTACTTTATATCCTGCAACTGTGCAGTTTCCAGTAGGTTTTCGGATGATTTTGTAGGATTCTCTAAGTATATCATCATATCATCTGCAAAGAGTGATCACATTTTATCTTTACCTCAACAATACAATCTATTGATTCATTTTTGTATCCAAATTCTGTAATCCAACATATTAGTTTACCTGCTCCCAGAACTGTATCATCTATAAACTTTAAAAAATAGAAGCCTACATATTCAAATCAAATCTCTTACAACTGGGACTCCTAAACATCTCATCCAGTGATGGCATAAAGACTCAGAACAATTTTTGGATGAGAAATTTTGTTGGCAATGTAGCCGAAAAGACTTATCATAGCAGACTCCCTTGTCCCAGAAAACTGACACATTGTCACAGGGGAAAATATCAGGTACAATCCATGGCCCACAAGATACTCAAGAGAAGAAAATACAGACACAACATATGTATTCCCAACTGTCTTCCTTTGAGTCACCGTGTCCTGGGAAACTCAGGGAGACGCAGTCACATCAGGCAAAATTCTCAAGCAGTCAAAACAAAGGAGTCATATCCTTCAATGACAGCAGGGATTTATTTGTTTTTGAATCTCACTCTGTAGTAAAATACATCTCAGTTCATGAACATGTTTTTAAATAAATTTATAACTATATTTTTAATAATTGGTTTTCTTTTTCATTTTCTATTATGTTTTATTCATTTAAAACTATTATCTTAGAAGAGGTCAATAGGCTTTTACTACACTGCTAGAGAGGTCTATAAAAAGTGCCCATAAAAAGATTAAGAATACTTGTTTTGAAGGAGGTCATATTGCAAAAATATAATATTATCCCCTAAACTACTTTTTTAGAAAATAATGGAATAATATACTATTTCTATATTCCAATCATGAGCACATTTTGTTGATGCTTATGCCCATGAGGTTATATCCAGTTTTAAAATTTCTAATGAACTTTATTATTCGTCCTTCTGGCAGTATTCTGACCTCTGGCATTTTTGTTTAAACCAGTACGAAGCAGTTCTGATTATTGCCTTGTAATATACTTTTAGATCTGGTATAGTAGGCATTCTTCCTACACACTTAAAAAATAACAACATTATTTTTTCATGTTATTTTTTTGACCTTTTGTTTCTTCAGTTCAATTATGTTATCATTTTTCTAGCTCTCTAAAATAATACTTTGGCAATTTGATATGACACTGGCTATATAAATTAAGTTAGTATTGCTACTTTTATTATATTGGCATAGCCTATTGAAATTAATTCTCCAATTATTTAAGTCTGTTTTTATTTTTATAATTTTTTTTGTTCTCTCTCTCTCTCTCTTTTTTTTTTTTTTTTTGAGGCAATTGGGGTTAAGTGACTTGCCCAGAGTCACACAGGTAGGAAGTGTTAAGTATCTGAGGCCAGGTTTGAACTCAGGTCCTCCTGACTTCAGGTCTGGTGCTCTATCCACTGTGCCATCTAGCTGCCCCTAAATAATTTTTGATAGTTGTGTTTGTATAGTTCCTACATGTATCTTGATAAATATACTCTCAAATATTTTATATATTATATTTATTTTGAATGAATGAATGTTTCTATCACTTCCTCCTGGATTTTGTTAGTACATATGGAACTGTTGATTTGTGTGGACTTATTTAGGTTCTGAAACTTTGTTGAAATTATAAATTTTGTAGTTTGCTCTTTTGGATTTTCTCCCTATATCATTATATCATCTTAAAAGAAACAATAGTTTTTGTTTCTACTCTACCTGTGCTTTTTCTCTTAATTTCTTTTTCTTGTTTTATTGTTAGTAACCAGTATTTCTAGCATGAAATTAATCAATATTGGGATAGCACACATCATTTCTTTACCCCTCAAATTTTTGGAAAGATCTTGACTTTTCTATGTTATATATAATGTTGGTTCTAGATTTTAGATGAAAATTGTTCACCATAATGACAGTAGTTCTATTTATCTGAATGCTTTAGAACAGTAGTGTCAAACTAAGATAAAAACTAGAAACACTAAACTGTACACAAGGATCTTCAAGGACAGCATATTCACTTTGAAAACCATATAGTAATAGTCTGTATGTTTTCTTCTATTTTTATTTTGTTAAATATTTCCTCATTACATTTTAATCTAGTTTCAGTTCTACTCAGGAATATTATATGACATGTGTAACTCTCAGACTGTATATGACACCTCTGTATTAGAATATTTTAATGAGAAATGTATATTGGATTTTATCAAAAACATTTTTAGCATCTTTTGACAAAATCATTAAATTTTTATTATGATTCATTTTGTTTATAGTTTTCCTTATGTTATACAAAACCTGCATTTCAGGAGTCCAGAATTCAATGTGGTCAGATTGAATAGTCTTTAATATATGTTGCAATTTCTTTGCTCATATTTCATTCAATACTTTTATGTCAATATTTGTTAAATATGTTAGTCTAAAATTTTCTTTTCCTACTTTGTCTTTTCTTGGATTCAGCATGAAGATCACATCTGTATCTTAGGAAGAGTTTGAAAGGGAAATGTGTTTTTTGAATATTTGATAGGATTCATTTGTGTCTTTTGGTCCTGTCTATTAGTCCTCTCTGTTTTTTAAAATCAAAATTTACTTAGAAATTATTTACATTTCTTTTGCTTATAATGGATTATTTAAATAATGTATGTTCTTTTTTGATAATCTGAGTATTTTATATTGTTGCAAAGAGTTCCACATTTTATTTATATGTTTAGTTTTGTTGGCATACAAGTGGGCAAAATTGTTTCATTTATCTTGTCTTCAAATATTATGAATCATCTCTTTATACTTTTGATTCAATTTTAAATAATATTTGCTAACTGTTTATTTATCTTTTTCATTTAAAAAATACTAGCTCCTAGTTTTGTTTATTAAATCTTTTTCTTTCACATTTTTTAGCATCTTTGATTTTCAGAATTTTTATTTTGGTATTTAATTGAGATTTTTATTTGTTACATTTCTTTTTTTAATTACATGCATGTTTAGTAATCTGTTCTTCTTACCCTTTTTAATAAAAGCATTTAATGCTATGAATTTTTGCCTACAGTTGCCCTTAGTCATATCCCATCAGTTCTGGTATGTTGTCATTGTCATTGTCTCTGAAGAAATTTTCTGTTTTTTCTGATATTTGTTTTTTGAACTATCAGTTCCTTAGGATGAAATTGTTTAGCTAATTCATTTTATTCATTTCCTCCATGACTTTTTATTTAATATGCATTTTTATTGCATTGTTCAATAAAATAATTGTTCAATAAATGGTATGTTTCATATTTTTGCTTTCTTGAATTTGTTCACAGGATTTTTGTGCCCCAATATATGGTCATTTTTTAGTAAAAGTTTAGGCAAATGTCCCCATTTATTGTCAGGATCTATCATCTTTCATTTATCTGAAGTTCTATGTAGTCTTTAATTTATTTCTTATTCATCTTTTTGTTAGATTTATTTAGCTCTGAAAGAAGTACACTGATTTCTCTCACTCTTATAGTTTTATTATCTGTTTCTCTAAATGGCATCATTCATACACATGTATATTAAATATTGCTTTATCTATGCTGACTTTAGGCAGAACATATATTTTCAAAATTGCCTCCTTTTATTATTAGTTTTACAAATGCCTTCTCTGGCATTCATGAAAGCTGTGCTTTTCTGAGTTGAGCTGAAATATAGATTTTGTTACAGCTATTATTTTATCTGTGAGTATTTATATTTCAATTAAATTTCTTATAATATGCTTATTGTTATATTCTGTCTTTCATTTCATTCTATTATTTTTTTCCATTTTATGTGAATTCATTTCCTTTGATGTTCATACTTGCTGTTGTTAATTGAGTAATACTCTCCATCCTGCATTCTCTATCTTTTTCTTTTCCTTTACCTTTTGGCCTTTTTTTTTTTTTTTAAGACAACTCATTGAATGAGTTTGCTAAACAATAGTGAACTATTACTGAAGCAATCTGTTTCTACTTCTTTGCTCTTTTTTTCCCTCCCTATTTTTCCCTCCAGCACAGTCTTTATTTTTTTTTCTTTCCTTTAAACCTCTATTCAAACTCCAGTCTCAAATGTAGCTTTATATTCACTACCTCACTTATTCTACCACTTCTTTTAAATACCTTTCTCTCCTATCCCTTTTCCCTTCTGAAATGCTGTTATATAATATGATATATATGTACATAATATAATATATACATCTACATGAAGTTTGTGTGTGCACATGTATGTGTGTGTATGTGTGTGTATGTTCAACCTTCTATTGTTTGTTTCAGATGAAAGTAAAATTCATGGGATGCTAGTGCTTCCCATCCCTTTCTCCATTTTCATATACTCTTCATCCTAGATACTCCTATTATATTAGATAGTGAATTCCCTCTTCTTCTCCCTTATTTCCTCTCCATTATATTCTCCCTTCCCTCTCATTTCTTTCCTCTGCCAAAATTATCAGAGTAGAAACATAAAACAAAACATAACAAAAACAACGACTACTAGAAGATTTTACCTGTCATTTACCTTTCTCAATGACCTTTGGAGACAAAGCTTTTGGAGAGTACATGTATTTCTTCTCCTATTAGAATATAAAAAATTTCATTACCATATGATTACATGTGTTAGCCTTCCAATTGATTAAATATATATTACCTAATTATATTTTTCTTGACTTCTGTGTACACATTTCAAGGTTTATTCTCAAAATTGGCCTCTTCATCAGTCTGCTTGGAATTATTTGATTCATTAAAAATTCTCTCCCCCCATAGGACTATGCTCAATTTTGTCATATTCTTTATTATAAGCTTTTATCTTTTGTATTATGGAATATTATATTTTAAGTTCTCTGTGTTCTCCATTTTAATGGCAGCTGCCAAATTTTGTTTGATCCTAACTGGGAATTTACGATACTTGAATGTTTTCTTTCTGGATGTTTATACTATTTTTTTCTTTGACCTGGAAGCTCTAGATTTGGGCTGTCATGTTCCTAGAAAATTTTATTTTGTGATATCTTTCAGGAGGAGACTGGGGGACTTTATATTTTCAATTTGCTCTCTAATTCTAATAAATCTAGCAGTTTTTATTCAAGATGTCTTGATACTATATTTCTGTGACTATTTTTTAAATCATGACTTTCAAGAAGTCTTATAATTCTTAGATTATCTCTCCTTTAACCATTTTCCAGGTCAATTTTTTAAAATAGTTTTTTATTTACAAGATATATGCATGGGTAATTTTTCAGCATTGACCCTTACAAAACCTTCTGTTCCAACTTTTCTTTTCCTTATCCCCATTCCCTCTCTCAGATGGCAGGTAGCGGGTCAATTGTTTTTGATAGTATCTACTTTACCTGGCATTTCTTCTTCTGTTCTTTTGATATGTTTCAGGAAGGACTCTCATTATATTGTACTGCATGGGCCTTGGCTTTGCAAAGTATAATAATAAGTCAAATTAAATAAGATGAAATTTAATAGTGTTGGCTTTCCTTCTAATAACTCTTATTATAATCCATCTATGCTTTCACATCCTGTGTAATTCTTCTTGTTTTTTAATTTGACTTATCATTATAGCTTGTTGAAATCTTTTTGGATCTCATTTCTGTCATCTAATCTGTATGCCTTTCAACTTCATCTTATCCACAAATATTATAAGCATGTCAATTAGGCTTTTATACAAATCACTGATCAAAAATGCTGAACAAAACAGGATCCAGGACAGTTATCTTAGGCATTGCACTTGACATCTCCCTCCAGGTTTATATCAACTACTTTATTGTTTAGCTCATTTAAATAACTTTACTTTTAGTCAGTATACATTCCTCCATATTGTACATAAGTCTCACAATACCCTTATTTCTTCTGTGACAATTTAACTATTGAATTAATATAGAACATTGATTTATTTTGTAGAATATCATCAAGTTTTCATATAATTTGTCAATTTATTCAAGTACCTCAATGGATGCTCATGAATAAAATGAAATTACCTTCACAGTAGTTTATTTATAATTATTATGAGTTTTTCAAGGGAAAGAAATGAATGCCCCTTAAAATAATAATTTTGATATCTCTAAGTTTATTATGAAATAATATAGCTAATTTTAAAAATTCTTAGCAAGGTAATGCTTGCTTCTAAGTATTAGCTTTTCAATTTCTTTTTTCCCTCTTTTTTGGTAATAGCTTTTTATTTTTCCAAACACATGTGAAGACTAATCAATATTATTCAAATATTGATTCAATATTCACTTTCACAAAATCTTGTGTTCCAAGTTTTTTCACTCCTCCTGACCCCTCCCCTTCCCCTAGATGGCAAGCAATCCACTATGGGTTAAAAATGTGCAATTCTTCTAGACATATTTCCATATTGGTCATGCTGCATAAGAAAAATAAAATCAAAATGGAAAGAAAACAAAAAATATGGAAAGAAAAAACTACACAAACAATAGTACCACCAAAAAAGGTGAAAATACTATGCTTTGATCCATATTCAGTTTCTATAGTTCTTTCTTTGGATACCGAGGCCTTTTTCTATCACACGTCTATTGGAATTGCCTTGAATCACTTCATTGTTGAAAAGAGACAAGTCCACCACAACTGATTATCAGATAATCTTCTTGTTAACTGTGTATAATATTCTCTTAGTTTTGCTCACTTCATTCAGCATTAGTTCATGTAAGTCTTTCCAGGCTTTTCTGAAATTAGCCTGCTTTTCATTTCTTATAAAACAATAATATTCCATTATATTCATATGCCATAATTTATTCAGCCATTCCCCAGTTAATGGGCATCCACTCAATTTTCAGTTCCTTGCCACTATAGAAGGGGCAGCTACAAACATTTTTGCACATGTGAATCCTTTTCTCCTTTTGTATGCTCTTTTTGCAATACAGATCCAGTAGAAACCCTGCTGGATCAAAAGTGTATATTAGTTTGTTAGCCCATTGGGCAAGGTGCAAATATTGAGTTATTTTGAATTTTTCTCAATTTCTAAGGGCCTACTTACCACTAATTCAATAAACAATTCAAGTCTTTTGCTCATTGTTGACATCAAACTTACCATTGTACACATTCAAGCATCCACTTTCTAATTTTACATTTCCCTATTTCCAGAGAAACCAATAGGATTCTAGAATGTCAGAGCTGAAAAGGACCTTAGAGATAATTAGAAGAATATCTAACATTTACATAGGCTTACTACATGCCAGGCTCTGAACTAAGTGCTTTAAAAATATGCTCTCATTTAATTCTCACAATAATCCTGAAAAGTAGATGCTGTTATCCTCATTTTATAGTTGAAGAAACTGAGACAAAAAAAAAAATTAAGTGACTTATTCAGTCACACAGCTAATAATAAGTATCTAGATTGGAACTCAGTTCTTCCTGACTTTAGGCTCAGCAATCTATCCCTTGTGCTTCTGAGCTGCCCCATGTCAACCCTATCAACACTTCCCTTACACATAAAGGGAAGATGAGGATGTAATCCAGAAGCCCAGAGAAATGCTTTGTCTAGTTTTACAAAGCTGGCTAGTGGCATTGAGCCAATTCCCCCTTCCTTGCCATTAGGACTAGAAATTGAGTTTTAAAAAAAAGAGCCCAGGAAAAACCTTGGAGCTCCAATCACCTTTACAAATTACTGTGTCATAAAATCCTGGTATATTATCTTGACCCTTGCTAGACTAATTCCCCCTCCTTTTGAGTATTGTTCCTCTCCTCGCAGTCTCCTGCCCTTAACCTTCTTATTTTGACCTCTATCCTATCAGGATTAAGTTATGATCCTTTCCTAGAATTATGGTTTGTCCATCCTCCCAGTGTTCTAACCCCCTTTATCTGCCTTTGTTTCCCCTAACAGGGGTCCTCAAACTACGGCCCGCGGGCCAGATGCAGCAGCCAAGGACGTTTATCCCCCTCACCCAGAGCTATGAAGTTTCTTTATTTAAAGGCTCACAAAACAAAAAAAAATTGTTTTTACTATAGTCCGGCCCTCCAACAGTCTGAGGGACAGTGAACTGGCCCCCTATTTAAAAAGTTTGAGGACCCCTGCATAATATTGTATACTTATATATTCTGTTTGCAAATCTAGTTAGCTAAAACCTTATATAAGTTCCCTGTCTCAGTTTATCTGTACTGAATGATTTGGACAAGAGTTCCATCCAGTCAGGTAGCTTAAACTCCACATTAAAATTTAAAAACCAATTTCTGCTTGCCTCAATTTCTCTAGGTATCACAATGGATGAACTGTGACTTGAATCCAGATCCTAGGTTTCCAAGTCCAACACTTTCCATAATACAATTCTATTCCATATTTAAGATGGTTTAGTAATTATATATCTAAGTTCTTTAAGTATTTTGTGCTTTAATTACTCTAGGCCAAGACACTGGAATTCATTTAAAATTGATAGATGTTCTCTTACACTCGCCTCATTTATTTTGGGTTTCACAAAATTAGAGAAGTCTAATGTTCATATGGACTATTTGTGGCTGACCTATGGCAGAACATTCTGAGCTTGTATTGGTCTGATCAGCCACAATTAGACACATTGTAATTCAATTCTAACTTAGTGATGTCATTTCGATTGGTGTCAAAAATGAAGGACAAACAATAATAGTCATATTTGTTACACTTTTTGAATTTGAAGAGTCCTCTCCCTGATTGAAAAGACTGGAACAAAATGTGGCTCCCTTCAGTTCTGTGGTCTGTTACCATTAAATTATTCAACCCAAGTATTGGAAAGCTTTTCTTTGTTCCTTTTTTTTTGTTGCAAATGCAATGTTTTTCTTTGTTTTTGATTATTTGTTTGTTTGTTTGTTTGTTTGTTTATGTATATAAAGTGGATAGAACTCTGACCTGAGTCAGGAAGAGCTAGCTTTAAATCCTAACTCTGATACCTATTGGCTGAGAAACATTGAACAAGCTATTTAATCCTTATGTGCCTCAGGCGATTAAGTCAAGTCAGACCAACTAATATTTATTAAGGGCCTATTATGTGCCAGACATTTTGCTAAGTGCTGGAACTTATCTCCTTACTTAGAACTAATCTATTGAGTGCAAGGCAGATGATAAAGAATGTTCCAACTATGGGAGTGAAAAAAAAAATCATTAAACCTCTTGTATATTCACATGATCCAGAAACAAACATATCAACTCACTATAAACTGATTAACTTAATAGCAAATCTAAAGATTCAAGATAGATAAGTCTCCTTGAGAAAAAAAAAAAAAAGGATGGAAAAGGACTATCTGCTGTAGCCCCAGTAAGATCTCTACTGCAAGGCAACAAAGAAAAGAATACACTTCTTTATCTCACAGAAGATGATCATAACAGCTAACATTTATATAATCCTTTAAAGTTTGTAAAACACTTTGTCTATATTCTTTCATTAAAAAAGAGAGCAAGCATGGGAAGAAATGGGAAGAAATGACTTCAGAACATTTTTGTCTTTTTGGCCCTACCTACTTCTAGACTTCATCCTCTTAGATCTTGTGCTAAAATCCCAGCTTCTGCTCAGCTCCTTCTGAACTCTTCCCTTCTTCCCTCTTCTGGCTGGCCCTTCAGATCCCATTATTCCAAATATCTGGAAAGCAACTAGTCAAGAACTGCTGAAAGGTATGCTAATGAGAAAACTTATTGATATGGAGTCAGAAGATATGATTTAAAAATCTCAAGTTTCTTCATTTCTAAAGTGGTGATAATAATAGCTATAGAACCTAGTTTAAAGGGTCATGGTGACACTCAAATGGGAGAATGCATTGAATTTAAAATATTTGTCAGCTACCACTACTAAGCAGATAAGCTCCTAAAAAAAGGCATTTGGAAATGTGGAACTACATCTCTGCAGTTAGGATTTCTGTTTACAAAGTGTAGCATGGCAGGTGGTCATTAGGTTGAAGTAGAGTACCCAGCATGCCATGGGAGCAACTACAATCATAAACCTTTCCTTGCCAATTCTACCATAGGATTTTTTTTCCACCATTGAAATACATCTCAATTTTTATATCTAAGGTCATCAAGGATTAGGTTTTGCTTTCTAGAAACATGTCTTCTAGGCATTCTTTCAATGCCTTCATTAATTTAGTCAAAGCTTAAGAAGCCTTTATAATATTAAGGAATTAATATTAATTTTTTTCTATTAAAGGAAGTCACAAGGTGATAGGCCAGCCCTATATAAATTGATAGGAACAGGTAACCATTAAGCCCATTTATGAAACAATATTATGATTCCAACTAAAATGCTACAAATATATGCACATATACACATATAAATATATGTACATATATGCATATATACATATAAAATTTGTTCCTTTAAAAGTAAAGATTAGTTGTTTTAAGTTCAAAATTTTCTTTCAGATAATCTATGGGAGGTGGGTAGGAGAGTCTTTGGGAAAAGAAACAATATCAATTCTTTTTATTAGGATTTTTTACATCTTTTTGTACTGAGCATCCTTTCCAAATTGCATGCTCACCTTTCCAGATTGAAGATAATAGCAGATGTTAGATCCAAGGAAATGTTTGCATTTAGCTAAAAACTATTTAGTTAATTTAAACTGAATGTCTTGCTTTTCAGATAACAGAATTGCTCTTTTAATTTGTTGGCAGTTGTCTTATTTGTTAAATTAAGACCTTTTTATTTTTCCAGATGGATGTCCCTGTAATGACTATACTATGATTGCTTTCCATGCTTTCCATCCTTTCTCTCTGATATCCTATAATTTTTGTCCTCATCACATTTTTGTGTGAGCCCTCTCTCCATAACTCACTTTATGGTCCATTTTTACTGTGTCTTCTCTCTATAGACCCGAACCTTGCATCTAGATTCATAGCCAGTCTACTTACAGATATAGAAGAATAATATTTTGCTTCATTAATGATTCTGTCCTCTTAGTGATGTGTACTCCCTTCAGAGACAATTGCAACCCATCTATACTTTTTTTATCCAGGGTAATGGGAAAATAATTTCAAATGAGCAATAATGACATTGATATGTTATACAAACCTATAAATAAAGTGTCTTCTTTCAATAGCCCCGTTAAGCACTATACTCTCTAAATTAAACTGATGCCAGTTCCATTCCTGAGATCCTTAGGACAAAAATCTCTTCACCAACAGAATCAGGCTAAAGCTCCAGCTAGGCTAGGTTAAGGTAGATTAGAGAGTTAGATGGTGAGATGGAAGCAGGGAACTTAACATGTTCTAAGCTGTGTTTGATTCCATAATTACAAGCCCAAATCTTTTATAATATAGGCACAACACTTCCCCTATACAATATAATGTATTATTTTTTTTTATATTTTAGTGTACTATTGTAACTTCCTAATCTTATTTTTTAAAAGAGATCTCACTAAGAAAACAAATATCTAAAATTGAGCAAATAGGAGATGCTTATTTCCTGTTAAAAATAAATGAAAGAAAATAATTTAAATACTCTATTAGGCCATGATTGCATTAAGTAAACCAGTAAATAATGTGTCATTTATAATTAACACTATTGTAAGAGTTTTCCTTCAGCAGTTTTGCTACTGAATATGTTTAAACAATATAAGCTTGTATTGCCTTATTATTTTTTGTACAATCCTAAAGATTGAAAATGTGTAAAAGTCTCTAAGGTCAGAAGGGCACTATAATTACAAACAATTGCTTACTTAGACAAAGAAATGCTTTTTGTTGGTATAAAATGCCAATACTTACTTGTATTTTAGACTGAGAAAATATCCAAATAAATAACACCAAGTTAGCATTCTTGTCACAATATTATTTACATGATGCAATTTCTTTGTATATCTCAGAGAGAAAGATCAAAACAGCAAATTAAAAAAAAAAATCAGGTGCAGCTAAGACTTGTTTTTCCTTAAGATTTCCGTTATACTAGCTCAACATGTTTAGAAATATTTCAAGTGAGGAGTGGATTGGACCAAAGAAATAGCCTTTATTGACAACTGGGTTAATTATAGTAGTTTTGTTACTCTAAGGCCTATTATTTCACTGTAAAAATCACTGTGGGTTAAAGCGTGATACACATTAGCCTCTCCATAGGCATGATGCTTTACATATTTTAAGAAACATATATTTTTAAAAAGCCTACTGAACATAAATGCTTTTAAAAACACATAGTTTCAAAATAACTCTTCTTTGATATGAAATGTGGAGGTGCTTTGGGAAATTTTTATTTTTAAAAATTCCACTATTTCTTCCTACCCTACTAGATGCCCATTTAATATGTATTTCATAAGTTCCGTTTATAAGGCAGTGCTACTTAATCCTTGTATTTAGTGGTACATGGAGCTCTTTGGGAAACCAGAATGTGGCTATCATGGAGTCATTGGATTTTAACAGAGATTCTTTCTCTATAATTAATTCAACGCATGCCCCATATGGGCAATGTTGAACAAGTGGATCTTTCTCCAACCTGAAAAGCTGCCAAGATGGAGAGGAAAGAAAAGAGAGAGAGAGAGTCTCAAAAGAAGTCATAGAGAATCACAAAATGATCATGAAGGAACACTGCTTTGTAATAATTTTATTACAGAAGTATATTGATTGGTGCTTATACAGAACAGTTATGACATACTGTATCAGAGCAAACATTACCTAGTTCCTGGACCATCTCTTGAAGATTATTTTGTCATCAAACAGAAAAACAGAGAATTACAGAATGGTTGGCTGTGCATGTCTGATACAGTAAATTTTTTAAATGAGTATTTCAAGTGTCTCCCCTTTTGTTTAAAGAATCTTTGCATAGAATGGAAATAAGAAAAACACATAAGAGAGCGGAAGCTCAGAATGAAAATCACCAGCCTGACCTTTATAGGCCACCCTTAGCCAAAGCTTTTAGCCAAAGATTGCATTACATCTATTATGCATGACAGCCTTATTTTGAGAACTTTGTATAAATTCATTGTAAGCCTAGGTAAGACTATTCTATTCTTGTGTTCCAGGATCCTAGCAAATGAAATTGTGTCAGAATCTCGTACTAAGCGATGCACAGTCTTCGAGTCGGATGAAATCCTGACAAATGGAACACTGTGTCAGTGCATATTAAGAAGATTGGTAGAAAATCCTAGAATAAAAAAAAGGTTGATTTGGCAAATGTCAGTGGAAAGACTTTAATAGTTATGTTGAACATGAAAGACCCAATGGATTGAACACAAGACCAATGAAATATTTTCTGTTCACTTTTCATGAAAAGAAAGTGAAACAGAAATACATTATTTTTTAGCTTTCTCATCCTTCAGTCTATTCATCCAAATCCAAATTTAAAATTTCTTATACTCCAAAGACTTTTCTCCATCTAGGTACAAAGTATTATATTATATTTAGTCACATTTTGCCTCCTTGCATATTACCCCTCCTACATTTTGAGAAAATAGGATGTTTCATTTTCTCTCCTTTGAAATAGTAATTTTTTTTGTCAGTCAATAGCAGTTTGTTAATATATAGATAAGTGAAAAAGCATTTATTAAGCACTTACAATATGCCAGGCACTATGCTAAATACTGGAGACATAAACAAAAATAAGAAAAACTGTCCTTGTTCTAAAAGAGAGAGGTGGAAGTGAGGAAGAGTTTGTGTTAGCAACCTGAGGTAGAGATGGGCCAGAAGGAGTGGTGACCTGATTCCAGGCCACGAAAAGATGAAAAAAAAACTCGAGGGACATAGTTAGAATTCTGGTAAGAGGAGGAAGGCCAAAGAATTGATAGCATGGTTTAGAAATGACCTGGAAATCACAGGATAGCCTTATTCTGGTTAAGATAAGGTGAAAACTAGAGTTCATTCATCAAAGAAGGACAAAATTTTTCCTTTTAAAAAAAGACAGAAAATTAAAGTAAAGAAACAATTAGTTATTTGCTTTGTTGATGGAGGAGGGAGCATGAAAAGGAAAGGGAATTAGACAATACATTGTTCCTTGTTTATAACAGCTCAGATATTTCTTTTACACTGACTTTCCCCCAATTTTCATGTCACCTTGTCCTTTTCCCCTTTAGCCCCTAAATTGACTTTTCTCCTACCTTCCTTGAAATGAAGCTATAAGGCTCCATAGTTTTTCTTCCCCCAATGCAAAAGTGCTTAAGCCCTACAATCAAATACTTGAAAGGATATCTTTAATGTACATAATATTTTAAATCTCTAATGACTATGGACTCTCTTCTTACTAGTCTCTCACCAAATATAAGTAGTCTTGATTAAAGCTGTAACACTGGGATTATACTAAGGCCTCCTTGTATTCTTCATCATGAGCCTGGGTTCTCAAAGACTCAGCTACTAGACTGCAAGCTTTGGCAAATTGTATAAAGCTGAAGAAGACTTGGACAGAGCTGGGTAAATATATATTTATTATCCCAGGTAAATTTAAAGAGGCTTATCGTTAGATTGGCTTACTGTGAAAAACTGTCTACTAGAGGAGTGTTAATAAATATGGATGGAATGGAAGGGAAAAGAGAAGAAAACAAGTATTTATTATTACTATCACTAACAACAATAACAACAATAATAATAGCTAAAATGTATTGTGTCTATTCTGTGTCAGGCACCATGCTAAAAATGCTTTATAAATATGATCCCATTTGATCCTTATACAAAAGTGAGAAATGAGTATTATTATTATTATCCCCATTTTACAACCAAGGAAACTGAGGCAGATAGAAGTTGAGTCCCTTGCCCAGGATCACTCAGCTATTGTCTGAATTTGAATTCAGGTCTTTGTCCCTCACTACCCAGAGTGCTATCCAGTGTACCACTTAACCACTTGTAAATCATAGATCCTTGCAGTATTTATGTATTGCCCTCAACAGTAAGTAATTGCTGAAAAGTAGTAAGCATGTTTAGAAATTTCATTACCACCTTACACTTGAATAGCACATTGGGTTTTTAGAGATACTATCACGCATATTAGGGCTAGGGTTATATTATCTCATCTTTCTAAATTCTCAAGGCTCTTAAAGATTATGTAGAACAATACCTTCACTTAAAAGAGGAATCAGGCCAGGTGGGCTAAAGGACAGGCAAAGATCACCCATTCAGTTCTTGGTAACTGACCAATGAATGAGTCATATGGAGGGAGTGACAAGGACTGGAAATAGGGATGAGTCTTAAAGAATAATGAATGAGTGGTAGAGATTCAGCAGGATCCAGATATTTGAATCTGAGAAGATGGTTACCAATTTTATAGTAAAAATGGAAGGATAAGGAAGAGAAAGATGTTTTTCAACTTCAATGTCAGAGAGCTCTTATTAACTTCCTGTGATGTTCAAGGGACTTGCTAGATGCTGAAGCTCCAAAGACAAAATTGAGAAAAAACAAAAAAACAAAATGAAACTTCTGCTCTCAAAGAATTTAAATCTCCTAGGGCGGCTGCGTGGAAACAAATTTTTAAAAATTTGAAGGAAGAGATAACAAATAAACACACAAAAAAAATCTATGAGAGATAGAGAGGGAGCGAGGAAGGGAGGGAGAAAGGAGGAAGAGGAACAGAGACAGAGAAGCCAAAAAGAAGAGAGAGAAAGAAGTAAAGAGATAAGAGGAAGAGAGGTGGGGAAAGAGAAAGATGGAGAGAATCAGAGTGACAGAATGAGAGGAAAAGTGACAGAAAAAAGAACAGAAGGGGGAGAGAAAAAGAAAGAAAGGGAGAGAAGGGGAAAGAAAGATGGGAAGAGAGGGAGAAAATAATTAGAAAAAAAAGAAGAAGGAGGAGGAGGAGAGAGAGGGAAAGGAGAGAGAGATTATTATTAATTATGTGAATCAAAAAAAAAAAAACTTCTTAAAAGAGACAGGAAACTATGTGGAAAGCTATGGTTTCAAAGAGATAGATCTTATGCTTTGAGACCTAAGGGACTGTAACTGAAACTGCTCCTCCTTTCCTTTATGAAAAGCAGAACCTTGCAGGAGCAAATGGGACCAAAGAGAGACAACAAGAAGTCGGGAAGGGCCCAGGCTGTCCTGCATCACCATTGCTGCTGCTGCTTTAGCAGGCCACTGTGTACTTGAGCCACTGCTGCCGCCAATTCAACCCCAGGCTGCTGCCACCAGGAGGGAAGGTGGAGACACAAAGGGGGCCTGTCCCAGCTAACAACCTTTCGAGGTTGAACAGGAGAATAAGAGACTGGGCCAGCAGAAGCTGAGAAAATAGTTGCCATGGAATCCAGAGCAGAGCTGCAGCAATGAGACCGGCACTGGACTCTATGGCAGAGAGGAATATTTGGGCAGATCCTGTTTGAACTTGACAGAGGAGCTGATTCAAGACGGCGATTCCATACACACACACACACACACACACACACACACACACACAAACACACACATACAGAGTCACGTACTGGTTCCTTCTCTCTCAGAAGATAGCATATTTCTATTCCAAAGCTTATCTCTGCTTTAAATTCGATTTTGCATTTTCTGATCACATAACCTCTAATAGATAGTATTGAGAAAATCTCTGATTAAGAAATCCATTACGGGATATCTATTTGTCTGGGTAAGGGAGAGACAGAAAGACAGAAAGAAACAGAGAAAGAAAGAAAGAGAGAGAAGGGGGCAAGGAAAGCTTGTGTCTCATTTGCTAGGAGTACTACCTAGGAACCCCAGCTAAATCAAAGAATTTTATTGATTCTTATTATCATATATTCTCTAAAGAAGAGAAAAACAAATGAATTTAGACCTGGACACAGATTTGAAGTATGAAGTTTCTGGAAATTGTATCTGGTAGATTCTCAGGCAATTTTTTTTTCCTTTTCCCATTGGTCATTGCCATGTAAATTTTAAAAGGAACTCTGGGTAACTGATGAAATCACTAAGAGAGAGGGCATGGAGAGGAGAGAAAAAAAGTCCCCTGGAAAATAGCCACAGTTAGATAGTAGGCTGAGAACAATGATCAATCAAGAAATTTAAATGGAGCTGTCAGACTGGTAGGAGGAGAACCAGGAGAGAACATGTCAAAAAATCCAGGCAATAAACTACAGAGGAAGAAATGGTCAATGTCCCAAACTGTAGAGGATAGGAAGGATAATAAATGAGAAGAAATTACTCATTATAGATTGTTCAATTGCATGTGGTACACATATTTAGTAATTCTTTATCTCCAACCATACATTGCCTCTTCCAATTCAGAAATTAATGAATATATTGGAAGGTTAAATTATGTACATTATGTTCCAGCAAACTCTCTGTGGAGGAGAAAAAATAAATACCTTTATGAGAAGATAGAACTATTCTCCTATCCAACAAATCTCAAATGAAACAACTAAAGGAAATGTCTTCATTCATGATCATGATATCTTAAATGTTAGATGAATTAAATTACATTATAGACTTCAGACAAATATTTAGGTCAAATAAAAAATATGCTTATGCCTAAAAATGCATATTCTGGAAGAGAGAGGGCTTTCCTTTTTTTACATATTATATTTTCAATACAGTGGTTCTTAGGATGACATTACAGAAAAAGAACAAGGGAACAGCTGGCACTATCTCCAGGACTCAACTTTTTCTCTCTCTCCTTTTTAAACATTTTCTCTTGCATACACAGCTACTTGAAATAATTGCCTAATTACCTCAAGCTGAGTAACTGATTTTCAGTAAGTATGTAGCTCCTGCAAGTATAGAAGGCTTATCTGAAGCACACATTCTGTGTAAATGCATTTGTAGTAAAGTTTTACATGTCTCCCATATCACTTTTAAAATCTCTTCTTAAACTACAAAATCACTAGGTAAATTGAGGATTCTTTTTTCTTACAGAAAAAAGGGAGAACCAGAATCTAGATGATAGTACATTTAGAAAGGGATAGTACATTTGGAAGGAAAACTGGTTGAAAGACAAAATTAAAAGAGTAGTCATTAATAGTTCAGTGTCAACTTGGAAGGTGGTCTTCAGTGGAGTGCCTCAAGGATCCGTACTTAATTTTTTGCAATTTAACATTTTTAACCAGTGGTTTGAATATAGGAGTAGTAGACTGCATACTTACCAAATTTCAGATGTTCCAAAGATGGGGAACATAGTCAAGAACTATAACAGCATCAGGGGCCAAAAAAATCTTAACAGTATACTGAGTTAAATTGAAAATGATGAAATTTAATAGGGATAAAGGTAAAGTAACCTTTGGATTCAAGAAATCTGGAGTTGGACAGCATTTTTTTCATTATAGGTCCTTTGGAATTGTCTTGGATCATTATTTTGTTCAGAGTACCCAAGTCTTTCACCAAACTGTTTTTAATGTTCCTCACTCATTGCCAGCACTTTTTTTTTCTTTTTTGGACAAACTATGATCCCTTGTTCATGGCTTCATTCACTATAAATTTGATTATATCAAATTTAAAATTAATCAAACTTAAAATGGGCTTCACCTTTGCTTGTCAAATTTCCTATTCTTATTTATGGGCTCTCTAAACAACCAAATAATGGTTATTCCAAATCTTTTCCTGTATCCCCATGACCTATAATTATGTCAGCCTTTCATTGTCATTTTTCTTCATGTTTCCTTTGTACTACTGAAAAAAATCTCCTTTGCTATTAAAACAACTCTAAGGTACCATTGCATATTTTTCAGATTGGCTAAGATAACAGGAAAAGATAATGATAAATGTTGGAGGGGATGTGGAAAACTGGGATACTAATACATTGTTGGCAGAGTTGTGAACTGATCCAACAATTCTGGAAAGCAATTTGGAACTGTGCCCAAAGGGTTATCAAACTGTACATACCCTTTGATCTGGCAATATCTCTACTGGCCTATATCTTAAAGAGATTATAAAAGAGGGAAAAGGACCCATGTGTGCAAAAATATTTTTGTAATGAGAAGGGACTGAAATTGACTAGATACCCATCCACTGGGGAATGGCTGAATAAGCTGTGGTATATGAATATAATTGTCAATATTAATTGTTAATTAATCAAGTGTTAATTAATTGTTAATATGAATATAATTGAATATTATTGTTCTATAAAAATGATGAACAGACTAATTTTCGGAAAAGCATGGAAAGATTTACATGAACTAATGCTAAATGTTGTGAACATAAATAGGAAAATATTGTACATAGCAACAGCAAGATTGGGTGATGACAGCTATGATATATTTGATTCTTCTCAGTTTGCTTAGGGTCAAGCAGCTAGTAGGCATCTGAGGAACAATTTGAACTCATCTTATTCCAGGTCTCGAACTCTAACCACTGCATCACCTAGCTGCCCAAATAAAGTTCAAGGAAAAAATTAATAACACTAGAAGCATATGATGGACCTAATGATTTATGTATTTCATTTTTACTTCTCTGGTTAAAGTCCTTGTCCTCCTTAAAAAATAAAAGATATGACATCAATAATTAGTTTTAGGAAACTCAGATTTCTGGTTAAAAAAAAATCAGTCCATTTTTCAAGCATCTCATCTTTGTTACTATTGTTTTTCAGTCTTGTTTTTAACAAAATGTAATTCTGAATACAAGTCAGAATTACAAAATGTGATATTGTGAGCATTTTTCTTTTTAGTCTGGCACAAGAGCTGACCTAAGATTTTTATTTATTTCCTTTTTGCCTAATTCTTCATTTCAGATGGTATTAAGGAAATGTAAGTCTTGATTTAACTCATATTAACTAACTGCAATTATCAAAATAAACAAATTTAGTCCAAGAGATAATAAAGATTAACATGAATTTGTCTTTTAAAAACCCTATCATATTCAATTCCTTGTTTTTGAACTATTACAGTGGCTTAAATGTTTTTGAAGAGTGTGGAACAAAAACCTCAAAATGGAAGCATGTCATTATGGTGGATACATAAGTATCTCAGAGTAAGATCTGGCCAAGATAAGCTTAAAAATTGGGAAAGAGTAAGAGCACATTCTGTCATTAAAAAAAAAAAAAAAACAATAACAACCTCAGAGAGACCAAAATACCCCCTTAAAAAGAAATAGGAAGGGATAAAAAGGAATTTGTGTATAAAAAACAAAAACTTTTACACCTGAAATAAATTATTTCCTTTATTCACAATCTGACAAGTAAAATATTTTCTGAAGATCTGAAAGTGAGCCAATCAACATTGCTTGCTTGAATTTAACTCTTTTTCCTCCTGAGAGAGCTCAGTGGGAAATCTTTTGATTACTTATAAATAATTTAACAATGTAAATAATAAAAGAATAATAATAAAACACTAAAATAATTTAACAAAATCCCTATTACAATTTGTATATGAAACTATAGAATTTCAGAATTGGAAAGGGTTTCAGAGGTCAACTAGTCCAAACCTTACTTACCAAAAGTCCTCTCTACAAGTAATTCCATCAAGAAATCTTCCAGCCAAACAATTTGGAACTCTGCCCAAAGACTTATCAAACTGTGTATACCCTTTGATCCAGCAGTGTTACTATTGGGCTTATACCCCCAAGAGATCTTAATGGAGGGAAAGGGACCCACATGTGCAAAAATGTTTGTAGGAGCCCTCTTTGTAGTGGCTAGAAACGGGAAACTGAATGGATGCCTATCAATTGGAGAATGTCTTACTAAATTGTGTTTTGTGAATGTTATGGAATTCTATTGTTCTGTAAGAAATGACCAGCAGGATGATTTCAGAGAGGCCTGAGGAGACTTACATGAACATATACTGAGTGAAATGAGCAGAACCTGGAGATCATTATACATGGCAACAACAAGATTATAGGATGATCAATTCTGATGAATGTGACTCTTTCCAACAATGAGATGATTCAGGCCAGTTCCAGTGATCTTGTGACAAAGAGAGCCATCCACAACCAGAGAGAGGCTGTGGAAACTGAATTCATAACACAACATAACATTTCACTCTTTTTGTTGTTGTTAAGTTGTATTTTGTTTTCTTACTCATTTTCTTTCCTTTTTGATCTTGTGCAGCAAGAGAATTGTATAAATATGTTTATATATATTGGATTTAACATATATTTTTAACATGTATGACATATATTGGATTGCTTGCCATCTCGGGGGGAGGGGAGTGGGGAGAAAGAGAGGAAAATCTGAAACACAAGGCTATACAAGGGTCAATATTGAAAAAATTACCCATGCATATGTTTTGAAAATAAAAAAGCTTTAAAGACAAACAAAAAAGAAATCTTCCAGCCTTTCCTTTGCATATGGATTGTACTAGATGGGCACTCAGGTAACAATGGAATTCTTAAATGCATTGATTCTGAGATTCTGTCTTAATGTTTAGCTTAAAGAACAATATGGAATGGACAGAAGTTGAAAAGAGGCACATTAAGAAGCTTTATAAGGAAAATCTTTCTTTTGTAAACATTGAATTCTTTTCAGTTATTAAGGCCTTTTAGAAATTGTCCTTTTCATCTTTCTTGTGATGCAATAATATTACATAACACTCATATACCAGAATGTGTTTAGTTATTCCCTAACAGTTGGCACAACCTTAAGATTCCATTTCTTTTCTGCTATAAAAAGAGCCACTGTAAGTGTTTTTGTACACACAGGTCTTTGTCCTCTTTCTTTGATCACTTTAGAGTATAGGTCTAGTAGGTGAAAGGAAATGCAAAGTTAATGACTTTTACAGCATAGTTTTAAATTGTTTTCCAGAATGCCTGGGACAATTCACTGCATTACCAAGAGTACTTTAGTGTGCTTGCTTAAAAAAATTGTAATAATTATAATTGTTGTGACAAAAACTATAATAAAGGTAAACTGGGACACAAATAATATAAGCATGATTGATTTATTAGCAAGGTTAACAATGGCCAGTAAAAGAAGTCAATGGCACTTCACTAGCCAGAGATACATCTAAGGGAGCATATTTTACATAGTTGATAACATAAGGTCAGTGATGTAAATTAAACTAAGACTGATTGGTTTTCAACAGAGATTGGATGGTGGGCTTACATTTTGCGAACTTGCATTGGCTTGCAAGAGGAGACTTCCAGAATCTAAAGCAACAGGGAAAACATTATTTTCTGAAAATTCTATGACAGATATCACTTAACAACAGAGAGACACAATATTAGGTAAAACATCTTCTGTTCAGGTTAACTCATCTTTCATTCATCTTCCTTATCTCCCTCATGAGACAGGATTCTGAATGAGAGAAAGAACTATTACAAAATCCGATACTGAGGCCTACAAAATTAAATCCAAATGTGATCCACAGATATTCCTTCTAGTGTTTTAACTAAAACTTTTAACCACTTGTCAAGTGCTAAAGTAAATCAGTCATGAATTGAGGAATAAAGTGTTGTTAATTGAGATAACAGAGTAGCAAACCTTCCGCTCTAGTATATAACTTATGAATATAGAGCATAATGGATTTCCCAATTCCACAAACTATGAAAAATGTTTTTATATTTTTAGAAGAATAAGGGGAGGAGGAAGTATGAGTTAGTAAAACGTGGTCATGAGACCCCAGTCACCCTTGACAATATGAAAAACCATTTTGTTTTGGCTTTTTTGCCTTTCATGCCTTGGATCCTGAGGAAGGGAACAAGGACATTAGGAGCTGGGCTCCAGCTTAAACTAGGTTCCTTTACAAGGTAAATCTCAGCATAAGACCTAAAGTGTAGTTCAGTTTAACCTAATGAAGAGTAAATGTCTTTAGATTAGGAATGGAAAGGCATTTTTCTGACATTACTAGGATCATTAAGGAAGTGGCAAGTTACATTACAGTTTCTATCTTTATATTAACAGATTTTCTGTCACATTAATCAATCAATAATCTAAATTTCACAGAAGTACATGAGTGTTCTCTAGAGGCTATCAAATTCTCCTCATTTCAGAGATGCTTGTACAAAAGTTAAATGACCATTTGCTGGGTATATTGTAGCAAATGAAATAAACCAAATGACTGCCTAGATCTCTTTCAGTTCTATAATTCTTTGGTTCTGTGCTATAGTCCTCAGCCCCAAATATTTCTTTTTCAAAAAAAATAATTTCCTTTTAATTCAAGTTTCCTTTATGTAGTCTCTTCCACCACTGATCTACTTTTTAAAATTTAACCCACACCACAACCCCTTCATTTTTATCATTTTTATTAGCCCCCTTGAGATTCTAGAATTTTTGTTCTTTCAAATGATCACCGAATCACAAATTTTTTGATATGAAAAACTCAATGGCATCCTATTCCAATATAAAAGAAATCCCCATTCCAACCTATCCATATCTCTGCTTGAAGACTTCCAATGAACTGGAATCTACTCTCTTTGTAGGAAGCCCATTCCACTTTTGGATAACTCTAATCATTAGTAAGTTTTTTTTTTTTCCTGACATCATGTCTAAATTTGTTTCTCCATAACTTCCTTTGTCTGCTTCAGTTCCCTCATTTGTAAAGTGACAATGATAATAGCATCTATTTCCCAAGGTTGTTTCTAAGGAAAAAATAAGATCTTGTTTATTTATTTGTAAAGTATGTTTGTAAAGCCCTTTGCAAGACTTAAAACACTATATAAATACTATTAACAAGAAGAATAACACATAAAATAATAACAATAACAAAAATAATTTTCCCTCCTAAAACTATTTCAGCAATGGTCAGGTTGACACAGTGGATATAATTTTAAATTTATAATAAAAAAGAATTGAATCTGAATACTGCTTTATTCACTTACCAGCTGTGATCCTAGTCAAAGCATTTAACATCCCTTGGTTTCAGTTCTCTCATTTGTAAAATAGGGATAATAACTGGAGGATGTAAGTCATGTAAATCACAGAATTGTTGTGAGCAGCAAATAACAAACAAATGTAAAGCACTTTGCAGATCTTAAAGTACTATGTAAATGTTAATTATTATTTTCATCTGTATTTCAGAAACTTAAGCATGTTGTTTCATCTTTTTCATTTTCTTTTTTATAGTTATTGTTTCTATGATACTTCTTAAACCACATATTAATCAGGATTTCCTTCTAAAATATTGAACTATGTATCTTTTACTTGTGTTTCTTCTACTAATGAACTAATTCCTGTATTAATTACCATTAATTCCTCCTAATTAAACCATAAAACGCATATACAATATTTCTATTTAAAATATTTAAATTGTTTTCTATGTCCTAGTCCATTTTTTGATAAAGGTACCACATTGTGCTGAGAAATATAAATTTTTAAAATATTCTCATCCAGAAAATCACGTTTTAAAATTACAAATTCTCCAACACTTTGTTCAATTTTTTTTTTCATTTTTGTCTTTCTGTTAGATTTTTCCAGCTCTGAGAAGAACATTGAAGTTTTCTACATTTTTGGGATTACTTTCTGTCTTTTTGCAGTTCAGTTAACTTTTTCTTTATAAATTCAGCTGTTATGCCATTTGGTGCACATATGTTTAGTATTGAAATAAGTTCATTGTCTCTTTTTTCTTTAAGCATAATGTAGTTGGCTGGCTTATTTCTCTGGAAAAGAATTTTTATTTTTGCTTTGTCTGATAACATATTTTAAACCACTGTGCTTTTTGGGGTATGGAAGGAAGGATTCATATAAAGCATAGTAATTTTTGTTCCAACCTCTCATTTTTATCCTATACATGTCTTTACTTTTTAGCTATGTTTGTTGTACAGAGCAGATTGTAGGGTTTTGTTTTCTTATCTATATTGCCATTGTCTTTCATTTTATTGTATTGTTTAATGCATTACATTTAAAATTACTACTGTTTTTTCTTCTGTTTTCCTCCTTTTTTTCTTTTTGTATTGCTTTTAAAAATAATTAAAAATACTCCCTCTTTTAAGCCAGCACTTTTTCTATGTTAATTAGCTATACTTTACTATCATGAGTTTAATCTGTTCCCACACTGTCTACTCACTTCCCTATTCCCTCTTAAATGTCTTTCTTATTCCAAATCTTCGAAATAACTTAAATTGGTAATTTCTTTCTTTTATTTATTTAGTTATCTATTTCTCATCTTAATTTGACACTGCTCAATCAAGAGAATATTTTAAAATCTTTTCTGCCTTACTCTTAAGCTTATTTTTGAGTTTCTTTTACAACTCTTTTCCCAGAGTTTTTCTTTACATTGTCCTTCCTCATATTTCTTTTCTTTTCAAGTATTTTTAAATTTTATTTACTAATTCATGAGATATATATCCTTACTTTTACCATCTTTGTTCTCTCTTTATTCTTTATGAGGTTAAAGTTTCTAAATTATTAGATTTGAACTCTTCAATCTTTGTAGGGCTAGACCCATACTCCTTTTTTCCTCTTCTCTCTTTTTTTTCTGTATTGCCTTTAAAAAAATTTTAAGAGAAAAACAATGTCAGATAGAGTTACTCTGTCTTACACATTGTGAAGCTTAGTCCCTCAACTAAAATCAGTGTCTTACAAAGACCATGTTTTACCAAAGGCTATTTCTCCCACTCTAGGTGGTAGCTGCCCTCAGAAACTCAAAACATCTCTTTTCCTGTGGCAGGATGGCACAACACATCTCAGAAAAGGTAATTTCCTTATGCCTAAATTCCCAAATGAAATCCACAATGATGTCTTGTGTCCTACTGCAGGATCATAACTTTTTCTCTAAGATTCTCTTTAGCAGTATTCCTACTTCCCACTTGGGACATAGGTCTACAAATTTATGATCCCCGGTTCTATCCCTCTCCTCCTATTCTAATCCCATCATCTCATTCTTCTCTAATCTCCATTTTTAGAAAAAGAATATAAGAATTACCATCTATTTTTAATTCAGTCAAGGGCTTCATAAGCGTTTGTAACATATTTTCCTATTTCTCTCATCACCTCTCATCTAGATATACAAAATCTTACCCTCTACTATTTCTTCTCTTAAAAATATTGAGTGACCTAGAGATAAAGGTTTCCTTTTTTAAGGAAAGTTTTTAAGTTCTCTTGAAATCTTTAACTTCTTAAATCTTTTCTTTTTATTTCTTGATGATCTCTCTTTTTTTCTTTCACCTCATATATCAAGGCTTCCCCTTTTCTTTTTAGAAACAGTAACTTATAAGTATAAGATAATTCTGTCAAGTATTTTCAGTTATTTGGTATGTTTGTAAGTCAAATAATCTATTTACATCATTTCTTCTTAATGGTGATGTTTCACATGCTTCTCTTGTTGACTATGCATCTTTTTATTGATTATTAAGTTTACTTTTGCAATAGATACCATTTTGGTTAGTATCTTTGCTTTATGGAATTTATTTCATTTGATTTTTGATTTTTCTAAAACCAAGAACCCCTTGTTATTCTCCTGGCTACTTGCAAAACTTATTGTTTTTCACAGAAACTGTAAAATTTAGTTTGTTTTTAGAACAGATATTTTTCCTTCTGGCAGTGATCTGTGAATTTTCTGAATTAATGCTTTGTTGTTGGTATTCAAAAGTTCTGGACAGATTTCTTAAATTATTTTCAGGGTTATAGCATTATTTTTCTATGCAGAGTTTTGATATTTTGTGTTCTTTTGGGACACATGATCTTTAAATTATCTTTGCATAACCTGTCTTCAAGGTCATTTGCTTTAGCTTTTATTCAGTTTATATATTCTATTAATGTTGACAACATTTGCTTATCATTTCCTGTACCTCAATGTTTTTGTGTTCCAAATCTGTTGTTCTATCTTATATAGCTTTGACTTCTTTGGAGAGATTTTCTATCATGAGTTCATATTTTCCTTCTCTGCCTGTTTTGTTTCTTAATTCTGTATGGAAAACACCAAATTTGAATCTAATTTATTCATAATTTCTTCTTATATGAATTTCATTTCTCTTTTGAGTCATTCTGGGTCCTTTTTATTCAATTGTGATCTCTGGGGAATCCTTGGCCTAAAAAATCTTATGGATGGCCTAATGAATCCTACCCAGCTGGTTTTCAGTTCCCCTTTCTTCAGGCAGACATTTGATTCTAGCTAGCTTATTTTTTTGAAGTTAGACAAATAGACTATATTTTCAGACTTGCTCCTCTTCTACAGCACTTGGAAAGGCACTTGTCATTTGTGGTGGAGCTTAGAACTGCTGGTGGTGTTAACAACCCTGGGAGGTTGTGCTTGCTGAGACTGGGTTGTTGTCAGATGGGGAAAGGCACCAAATAAAAGCTCTAAGTATTAAAGATTTTAGTTTGTTTTCTAAAAAAAAATTACATTTAATTTTATTTTTCTCAATTATATGCAAAAAATAACTTTTTTTCCCAGTTTTGAGTTCCAAATTATCTCTCTGCTTCCCTCTTTTCTTCCCTTCTTGGGAAAGCAAGAAGAAATTAAGTTTCTTAAGACAATTCTCTGGGATTATGGATGGTTGGGGGGGGGTTCTTATCTTGTGGAATGAATTATTACTTTCTGTTTTATATACAATTGCTTTTTTATTTTTAAATGATTTAAGGTTGAAGAGAGTTTCATATAACTTCTATTGCAGCATTTTGTTAGTCACCTAACTTTGAACCTAATATAAAATCAATTTTATCTGTATCAAATGCATTATCTTCAGTGATGATTTTTAAAATGTTCCATCATTTCTTTCATTGCTTGTCCATAATCAATCTTATTATATAAATCTAGAATACAGTAAATATTTTGGCTATATCTACACAGCACTTCCAGTCAGTTAGTTTCTAATGAATTGACTAGTCAAATCAAGCAACTTAATTTACAGGGGGCTTGTTCTTTTGCTTATTTTGAATAGTTTAATTAAACCAAAAACCTCATTCTTCATTGTAGTTTTCACACTTTCAAGAAAACAAAAATTTCCATCATAATCTGAACTTCTGAAGTGTGGGTCACAAGCATATACATTCACTTAACCAACAATTACAGCATCTATTCAACTTAAACACTATTTTTCCAACTTGATGTTCATTTAATAGTGCCTTTAAACAACTCATTCTTAGTTATCTAAGAACACGCATTTAAAAATTGCTGTGCTTTTTAACAAATGACTTGTTAGTAGGGATGATGATGATGATGATGATGATGATGATGATGATGATTATAGTAGTGATGATATCTGTTGGTAGTTTAGTAGATGGATTGAGCATTGAACCTGGTCAGAATTTGAGTGCTAATTCTGCCTCAGATACTTTTCTATATTGAAATGAAATAATACTACTAGTCAAAGATAAAATTTACTCATTGTATCTTTAGAGAGAGGAAAACAAGTTTATAGTTTATTATAGCCAACATAGATTTGAATTAAAAAACAAACACTAATACCAACCCTCAATACCACTCCCCTTCCCATATACACACGCAAAAAAATATTTTCAGAGCTTAAAAGTCCCAGGAAAACTAGTCTATTATGTAATGGTCACTGATATACCATTTCCCATCCATATGTGATAACATAAAGCACTCTGAGAGAGTGCTTGAAATAACTAAATCAATTATAATGTTTTATACCACACTTTTGTTTTCATAGATAGTGAATAAATATTTACAAGTCTATCATCTACTTTATGAGTTATTTTTTCCATTATTTTGTTCAATATTAATATCCATCTGAACCACATGCTTACTGGGTTCACTTCAATATAATATATGCTAATATTTATGAAAAAATAAATGTTTTATTCAGACATTTATTGGACCTTAGCCCTGTTTTATAGGAAATAAATCAATATTATTCTGAGAAGGAAGAGTCCTCCCTAATAACCTAAGATGGAGATGATTTTCCTTTTTCTTTAAAGCTATATATCCTAGACTGAATTACTATTTTCCCAGCAGAATTTAATCCACTCTTTTCTGGGAGTAGGTTGAAATGCTTAAACTTATGAAACAGGTTTCCTCTATTGTTCTTAAACTTTATCTTTTGAATCCCAACTCAAACATCATTTTCTTCAGGGAAATGCCCTGTTATTTAAATCCAAAAAGACAAAAGGTTTACATACCTTTTCATTGAACAAAATGACATATACCAACACATATAATGGGTTTGTATGCATGTAGGTTTTTTTTGGAGCATATGTGTGTGTCTGTGTGTGTGTGTGTGTGTGTGTGCAACTTTAGTCTTTTTGGATTCAATGTTGGTGTGAAAAATCCTTATCATTCAATATGAAATGTCTTATATTATCTGACTTCTATTTTGTTGATGTTGACTAGGCTGATAATCTACTTGGCCCTAATCAGTCTTTTGGTACCTCTTAATCAGGATAAGAAGAGATGTATATCCTCCAAGAAGAAGGTCTAAGTGAACCAAAATTGTCACTAGTGTCATGAATAACCTTTCTTGTTTTTGATACATAAAATAAAAAAAGTCTTACACAAACAAATTCAATAATGCTAATACTAAAAGGAAATAACTGAGAAACTTTTTTTGCTTTTTCTTAATGGTTTCATTGTCTGGATTACATTCTCCATTTTTACCTAGGGCATACTGAGGAAGAAAAAAAGAGGCAGCATATGCTAGGTTGAGTCAAACCAGTGACATCAATTCAACCACCACTTGCAACTACTGACCAACTGCCTTTAATTGTCAGAAAGAATTTTTCTTTCTCTTACCTAGCTACAGTAACCGAAAATCTGGAAAGACTTTGTCATTGTCAAATAGCTCAACTTTAAAAACCGATAAGATTTTCTAAGTGGAATTCTTATTAAAGAAGATGTATCACCATTAGCTTTTCTGCAGTACCTTAAAGACCCTGAAACCTTTCCATCTGACTTATAAGGAACGTCTAATATGGTTTATCTCCTACATTAAAATGTGGATTTTTTGAAATCAGAGATGGTCTTGCTTTTCTATATAAAAGCACAGTTTAGCACTGTGATTTGCCCAATGATTTCCAATCCTTCCTCCCTCCATCCTTCCCTCCCTCCATCCTTCCCTCCCTTCTTTCCTTCCTCCCTCCCTTCCTTCCTTCCTCCCTTCTTTCTTTCTCTCTCTCTCTCTCTCTCTCTCTCTCTCTCTCTCTCTCTTTCTTTCTTTCTTTCTTTCTTTCTTTTTTCTTTCTTTCTTTTTCTTTCTTTCTTCTTTCTTTCTTTCTTTCTTTCTTTCTTTCTTTCTTTCTTTCTTTCTCTCTCTCTCTCTTCTCTCTCTCTCTCTCTCTCTTTCTTTCTTTCTTTCTTTCTTTCTTTCTTTCTTTCTTTCTTTCTTTCTTTCTTTCTTTCTTTCTTTCTTTCTTTCTTTTGTTATGCCACATTTCTCTTTAACTGTACTGATTCAGTTTCCCTGCACTAGTTTCCCTTGTCTCAGTTTCTTTAACTGTTCTGTGTCAATCCCCTGAGTTGTAAAACCCCCCTCTGGTCCATTACTGAGGACCAATTACTCTAAGGTTATAAATTGTTAGCCCAAGCAAGATAAACAAGAGAGTAGACCTCCTGACTCTTTTCTGTCCTCAAGAATTTACAATATCCCTCTAAAATATTCCAAGATATTTCACTGACATCTTTATCTCTGTGTATTCAGACATCCTGTCTCTGTGTTTTTTTTGGGTTTATGGCCTCTTCTATCCTGACAGTGGCTTTCCCACACTTTCCCTCTTCTTTGTCTCCAAAAGGTATTTAAGAAGTTGGGGTTCCTCTACTCATGGCTGGAGGCTGGCAGCTGGAGGCTGGTGGCTGGAGGCTGGATTCTGGACGCTGGATTCTTTGGGATGACAGTCTCCTCCAGCCCTGGGACCAACATGGATTCCTTGGTCCCAGTGTATCTTTATCTCTGTCTGACTGGATAATTTGAGACGAGAGTCCTGTCCAATCAATTTTACTCTCCCATTAATAAAATATTTAAAACTCTCTAATCTCTCTCCTGCCTCAGTTTCTCTGGCATTACACTTTCTCTCTCTTTCTTTCTTTCTTTCTTTCTTTCTTTCTTTCTTTCTTTCTTTCTTTCTTTCTTTCTTTCTTTCCTCTTTATTTCTCCTTCCCTCATTATTTCCCTTTTCCCTCCCTTCCCTCCTTCCTTTGATTCTTCCTTCATTTGTTCCTTCCTTCCTCTCTCCTTTCCTTCCTTAGTTCCTTCTTTTTGATAACTCTATATAAAGTACAATAGTTTAGCCACTCTTCAATTTCTGATTATCCTTTACTTCTCAAATGTTTACTGTTTAAAAAAATCACTCTCAATATTTTCATATAGTAAGATCTTACCTTTGATTTCTTTGGAATATAAACTTAGTAGTAAAATAGCTAGGCCAGTGATAGTTAAATGGTAGTGAGGCAGCTAGATCAAAGAAGTTGGATAATTTAGTGAGTTTGTAGGGCTTAGTTCCAAATTGCTTTGCAGAATGGTGGGATCAATTCACAGCACTGCTAACAGTATATTAGTATGCTTGTTTTCTTCTGTCTTAAAAAGATATTTTCAGTTCTTTATAAATGTATTTGAGGAATAGATGATTCTAGGCCACATTGATTCAATTATATAAGGGATTAAACTAATGTATTTTAGTCTGGAATATAGCAGAAGAAAATGATATTAAGATTAATTAGCTAACATAGACAAATATAGCAGAAAATACCTGCACATTTACATTCTCCATTTCTCTTCCTAGAATGTTACATGCTCCTAAGCAAATTAATTCAGTCATGATGACTGGGTTCAGCATATCTAATCTCAATTATATCTTCATTAGTATATATGTTTTCCCCGAATAAATGTCCATCAATTGGAGAATGGTTGGGTAAATTGTGGTATATGAATGTTATGGAATATTATTGTTCTATAAGAAATGACCAATAGGATGAATACAGAGAGGCTTGGAGAGACTTACATGAACTGATGCTTAGAGAAATGAACAGAACCAGGAGATCATTGTATACTCAGTTCCAATTGATCAATGATGGAGAGAAGCAGCTACACCCAGAGAAGGAAAATGGGGAAATGAGTGTAAACTGTTTGCATTTTTTGTTTTTCTTCCCAGGTTATTTTTACCTTCTGAATCCAATTCTTCCTATGCAACAAGAGAACTGTTCGGTTTTGCACACATATATTGTATCTAGGATATACTGTAACATATTTAACATGTATAAGACTGCTTACCATCTGGTGGCGGGAGGGAAGGGAAAAGTTGGAACAGAAGTGAGTGCAAGGGATAATATTGTAAAAAATTTCCAGGTATATGTTCTGTCAATAAAAAGTTAAAAAAAATAAAAATAAAACTGAAATGAAAAAAGAAGTATATATGTTTTCCCAAAGTTTCTTTCCCAAAGCACTCAATTATAATTTTCTTTGTTTTTCTTTTTCTCCCTCCCTCCTTTTCTTTCTTTCTTTCTTTCTTTCTTTCTTTCTTTCTTTCTTTCTTTCTTGCTTGCTTGCTTGTTAATCTGATGGATATTTGATGGAACTTTTGATTTAATTTGCATCATCTAATTATTAGGAATTTGGAGAACTTTTCATATGATTGTTGATAGCTTCAATTTCTTCCCATTGAGATATCCCTGTTCATTTGGAACTATGCCCAAAGGATTACCAAACTGTGTATAACCTTTGATCCAGCAGTGTTTCTACTGGATTTGGATCCCAAAGAAATAATTAAAAAAGAAAGGGACCCATATGTGCAAAAATGTTTGTAACAGCCCTTTTTGTAGTGGTAACAAACTGGATACTGAGTGTTTTCCTATGTATTGGAGAATGGACAAATAAGTTATGGTATATGGATGTTTTGGAATATTAATTGTTATGGGCCAGAACTCTGAACTTGAAACAAGGATTCTTACAAGGTGCTAATTCAGTGGAATTGATGAGACAGTGTTTATATAGTTTAGCTTGGTACTTAAGTTCTCTAAATTCAGTATGATAGATTTAATCTTACAACAAATAATGGTTTCCTAGTGATATAATGATTGGTTTATACTCAATGTAGAGCATATAAGCTAGGAGCCTCAGCCAAGTTCATTCAGAGTTAGGGAAGACAAGCGGACAGGAGATTGAAGCACAAGCCCTTGGACTTAGATTCATTCATCCCATCTCACACCCTGTGGTGGCAGGCCTATCCTCCTGCATTTTCTCCACTGAAAACAAGACTCAAGAAGGCCTTTAAGAAAGCTAACTGGACCCCAGGAAAGAAGACAAAACTTTCAAGGAGATAGTAAAGGATTTGGACTTTAACACCTGGTTACTCTTGTGGTGATTATGCAAATGAAATGAAAACTGCTTCCAGAGACCCCGAGAAAACTGAACAAAGAACATTACAAGTATTATTCTAAAAGAAATAATCAGCAGGATGATTTCAGAAAGGCCTGGAGAGACTTACATGAACTGATGTTAAGTGAAGTGAGTAGAACCAAAATAATGTTGTGTATAGGAACAAAAAGATTATATGATGATCAACTGTGATTTGACTCTTATCTACAATGAGGTTATTCAAAACAGTTTCAAAAGACTTGTGAAAGAAACAGCCATCTGCATCGAAAGAGAGGACTGTGGGGATAGAAAGTGGATTCCAAAATACTATTTTCCCCTTTGTTTTTGTTGTTGTTTGCTTGCTTCTCTCTCTCTCTCTCTCTCTCTCTCTCTCTCTCTCTCGTTTTTGATCTGATTTTTCTTGTGCATCATGATAAATGTGGAAATATGTTTAGAAGAATTGCAAGTTTGGATTACTTGCTGTCTAGGGAAGGGGAGAGGTGGAGAGGAAGGGAGAAAAATATAGGACACAAAGTTTTGCAAAGATGAATATTGAAAATTATCTTTGCATGTATTTTGAAAAATAAAAAGCTATTATAAAAAGAGACATACTTGTTCATAGTGTTTGATAATTTATCTGTTGGGAGCTCAAAATCTTCTATAACGGAGAGATTAATTAATGAGCTCTCAGTCATGAGGGCATACATTTGAGGTGAGCCTGCTTTTAGAAACTCCCAGTGAATCAGAATGGAAGAACTCAGATCTCCATTTGAAATTATGCACAGACTATCCTGTAACTTTCTTGTCCATTTAGCAAGTTTTGAATAAATGATATTTTGGCTGTCTGCAGAATCAGAACTGAGTAGACTTTTTAAAAGGATCTAATAGAACAAATAGTTTTCTGTGTTTGGTAGAGATTGAGAAAAATGTGTAGTAAGTCACAACACATTGTGGGAGAGGTCTTGGTCTTTGTTTTTCCTCCTGAGCTCTGACTCTGGAATGTTTGGCCCTTATTCTTCTTCTGTTTCTGTTGTATCTATTATTTTCTGCTCTTAGATAAAGGAATATTATTGAAGAGATAGGGATTGAAGACACAAACTAGAATCATACTGTAGTTTACCAGTAAGTAAGCTTGAAGACATTTACTTACTGTATGATCCTGGATAAGTTACTGAATCCTATTTATCTCAGTTTCTACATCTGCAAAATGAGCTGACGAAGGAAATAGAAAACCAAATGGATCACAACAAGTTGGACATGACTAAAAATGACTGAATAACAAAATAAGCCATAATATTATTTGCAAAAATACATAGTTTTGTGTCCTTTTTTTCTGATTTTTTTTTTTTTGCCTCTATTTCTTTTCCTTATCTTATTGTTATAGGGCCAGTAGGTGGCAGGTAGATAGCTTGGTGGATAGAATACCAGGCCTAGGTCAAGAAGATATGAGTTCAGATCTGACCCTGCACAAGTCACTTGACCTCTCATTGCCTGAATCCATTGGAGAAGGAAATGGGAAATTACTCCAGTATCTGTGCCAAGAAAACACTATGCAAGAACAAAAAGTTAGACACAACTTAAAGTATAACAACATCAAAGCCAGCATTTCTATCATTATATTGAATAATGATGGTCAAAATGGACTGTTTTCCTGGAAATGTCTCTAGCCTTTTTTGATTAGTGCAATATTTGCTCTAGGTTCTAGGTAGATGTTATTTGTTATGTTAAGGACAGGTCCATTTTCCCCCCTATGCTTTCTGGGATTCTTTTAACAGAATTTTGTCAGTTTATTTTTCCAATTTATTCATTTTTTTCTTATATTGAAACAACTCTAAATTCTTGATATAAATCCACTCTGGTCAGAGATGACCAATTTGGTTATCTTTTTAACATAGTATAATCTCTCTCATATTTTCATCAATATTGATGATTAGCTGAACTAGATGTGCTATCTGGGGGAGTCATCCTAATGTACCAGAAACTAAAGTTCACTCTGGCAATCTTCAAAGTGGTTTAAAGTGCCAACATTTGAGTGGTGATCAGGTGATTAAAACAGTGCTCACCATCAACCTTGAGCCATTACTCTTTCAACAGGAGTAAATGAAAGAAAGATAGTAGTCTGGGCTAACTTCCAAGGCCCTCTTCACTAAATAATTGGAAAACATTTTTTTTTTTTTTTTTGCCTATCAGGGATTTGGGGAACTTCTTTCCTTCCAATTTTTTGTCCCTAACAACAGCTCTACTTTGCAGATAGTTTGAAAATGGAGGGAAAAAGAGGTCTTTAAAGCAAAAATTAAAGAAAAAACTCCCATAGCATGGTGTAGGAGAGTCCTGACCTGTGTCAGGAAATTGGAGTGC
This sequence comes from Antechinus flavipes, assembly GCF_016432865.1. Taxonomy (NCBI): domain Eukaryota; kingdom Metazoa; phylum Chordata; class Mammalia; order Dasyuromorphia; family Dasyuridae; genus Antechinus; species Antechinus flavipes. The sequence goes on along the minus strand of NC_067398.1, from coordinate 489,238,104 downwards.
CCAAGACAAAACACAAAGTGTGAAGGGAAGGAACTTTGAATATCTGAGCTAAGTTACAAGTTTGAAGTTCTTCCTGTTAATAATGCTATGAATTCACAATAGATAGAACGTACAATAAAGATAAGGTAAAGAAATGAGTAATGGTAATTAGTAACTCCCTGATGATTGGATGCCCAGAATACTATTTATTGTCCTAATAATCACACTATCTTCCCATGACATGTGTCTGTTACATACAAAATCTGCTATTTAGTCAGATTCCTTTTTGTTTTAATCCAACTGCAAATTTATTGTTTCTAACATCACATAAAAGGTATAATTTAGGAATACTGTATTCCTCATTCAGTTCCATTAAAAAGAAATCTTTGTTAAATTTTAACTTTGGATAAATGCAATACAGATGATGAAATGCTATAATTTAACATCATATCTAATGATAACGAAATAATGACACAATCAAGAAGTTTTTGGAGATATTTCACCTTCTAAAGGGCAATTGGTAGAACTAGATATCTGCAAGGAGGTCCCAGGCAATTAGATATAATTTAATACAAAAGTAATGATGGTGTAACTGATTCTCTGTGAATACCTGGGAATGATGGGACCATGAAAACTGAAATGTTCTTTGGAATCATCCCCCATATCAGACTGGAAGAGAATATTTAATATGTCAGTCCAAATGATCCATACAAACACTTTAAATTTGAAAACCACTACCATTCACTTTTGGTAATTCAAATGTTGACAAATAATTCCATCAGAAAGAACTTATAAAGCACTGCTAAAAAATAAGAGTCAAATCAACAAACTTAATGAATAAGATAAAGGTCATGATTATCACTGTTTCTGATTGAGATTATTGATCTAAAATTAGGAGGCACTTCAGAATCTATTCAATCTTTTCATTTTATGGATAAGGACATTGAGTTCAAGGAAAGTTAAGTAATTTGTTCAAGGTCAAATGTGTAGTAAATACCAGTGGCAGGATTTCAACGCAAGTTTATTTGAGGAAAAAAAGGCAAATTAGAAGAGTAAATAATTGATTAAGACAATGGTGGCTAAGAAAAGGATTTGATTTCTGGAACATGACAAAATATAGAAATGATCTACTCTTGGCTAGGGATGGAATCTATCATAAGAAGTCTGATAAAAATATAAATATGTATATGCATCTATAAATATATATTTACATGGAGTTTTGTAAGTCTCACCAAAAAATGGAACTTGTTTTTGTAGCATCCTCTGTTGACTTGATGAATAAAAAACTGGCAAAAGAAGACCTGGGTTGAAAAACCTACCTTTGACCCATAATGACTGGTTGACCTTGAGCATGTTATTTAATCCCTTAGTATTATAGGCAATTCTTTGAAACTGTAAATTGTAGAGAAAGTGCCAGAATACTTTGGTAAAGAGTTTCTTCATTCTCAAATTCCATATGTTAGTGAAACCCCACATCCATGTTCACTCCTTTTCTCTAGGTCCTTTCTTAGCATCTTATAGATAAAGAAAGACGAAAATGGTAGAATTGTTCTGTAGTCCAGTATTGTTGTTATTTCTGCTGTTATTAATTAGGCATAGCCCACATGGCTATGCTGTTGCAGAGTGTGTAACTTTAATTCTCATAATTATTAGTTTTCAAAAACTATCAGAATTTTTTATCTTAAAATAGCAGAAATATTTTGAAAATAAGAAAGTATCCATTAGAAATGCCTACATAAATCATCAAATTGATTTGTCAGCTGCAATGGATTTTTGAGTTTACTGGCAGAAGCTAAAGTTCTTTGCAGCTGACTTAGATTTAAATTTCTGGGAATGGCCTTTGGTAGAAATTGGGTATAATGTCTGAGAATTCCTGATGACCAGTAAACTAGCCATAATAAAATGGAATCTATATTGTTATTTAAACTTATTTCCAAGCATTACTTATGCCTACACGTATAGTTGGATTTCTTTTAACTTTGCTCATTAAAAAAGAATTCTATGTAAGACCAACTTTGAAATTAGTAAGAATACCTAAGGTTCTTTTCAACTCTTAACTTTCTATTTATCTATAGTCAGTCTATATTTAAAAAAAAAACTGCTATAAGGATTAAGTTCTGAAACATGTATAAGATTCAAGATAAGGATTATTTATCTGAACTTTCAATCTTGTGAAGAAACATTCTGGTGAATGCCATAAAATCAGATGAGACTTCATTAAGTTTTCCTGTTAAATGGTTGTTGAAGAATGCTCTGTTGGAGGGGATAAAAACTCTTTCAGAAATCAGTTCTGAGGAACTCTGGCTAAAGATATTTGTGTCAGAGGCAATTTATATAGGTGGAAGGCTGCTGGGAGTTGCCAAAGGGAAGCATTGTATTTAAATTCAAGTAATATCTCGCTAGCAGCTTCTGCTGGAGATACCTGCTGGGAGGATGAAGGTTTCTCTCCTTTGCAAGAAGTGAGTAGAAAGTTACCTCCTCCTGACTGGAAAAATTAGATGGGGTTTTTATGTTCTCAACATCATGCTGCTGTATGCCTCAGTCCTTCTCTTCTTTTTTTGACTTAATGGAAGGAATGAAAATGGGTCTCTGATGAAGATGAAACCAATGGGGTTTCCACAGTAAGTTCTAAGGGAGAAAAGTTACAGGAATCTCTTCTGAAGATGAAGTAACTTATATCCAGCTGTGACAAAGTGGGACATCTCAAGGGAAGCCCCCAAACAAAAGGACCCCCTGGCTAGGTTGCTTGTGTGGGCTAACTTTCCATTGTCATCACCTAGAAAAGCAAGGGGGAAAGAGATTTTTCTTCCATAGACAATGACCTTGGGTTCACATTTTTGATCATTATTTCCTCTTTTTTATCCAGTGATTCTTCTTTTTCTTTGAACACCTAGAAATCTAGCACATTATCAATTCTAATATATCACTAATCTTTCTGTGGGAATTTAAGCATAAAAAGGATCTTTGAGATACACGTAAATAACAATAGTTAGCATCACATAGTACATTATGATTCACAAAACACTTTATATCTTATTTCATCTGCATAGCAATTCTGTGAGGTTAGTAGGGTAAGCATGAATACTGGCCTCATTTATAGATGAAAAGACCAAAGCTCAGAGAGATTTCAATGATTTGCTGAAGCTCATAGAACTGGTGAATAAAGAGTGACAGAATCAGGTCTTAAACTCAGATCTAGTGATTTCAGAATCACTATATTTACCATTATACCATCTCACCCAAAATAGTGGTGGGGAATGTCTTGCTGACTGTCCATATAAGGCCCTTGAAATCATTTGATTTGGCCCTATCAAGGCAATGATAAGCTGAAAAGTAGGTACAACAACCATTCAGTGCTTGAGTTTTAAAATTGATCATTTTGCATAGTCTGCAAATGATGTTATAAACATCCAAATGATTCTTGGCAGAAAAAAAGTTCCCCACCTCTGACCTAAAAGTAAATAATTTATTTACCTCTATTTAACTGTGGTTATAAATATTAAATTAAACTTTATAAATTTTACTATTTAACACAAAGTTGAAAATTATGTTCTTATTTAATCAGAGTTAAAGACATCTATGAATAGTCTGAGAGTTTGGATAATGGTATGGGAATGGATCTATTATTCCTTAGGTAGAGGGTCCTGAGGAGGAACCTACTATCCTTTACCAACACAAGCTAGCACATGCTCACCACCTTATGGATTTAGAAAGTTGCCTGGTCACAGAGAGACTGAGTTAAATCATATAGCCAGTAATTCTGAAAAGTAGTACTTGAACTCAATTCTTCTGACTTAAAGGCTAGCTTTTTCTTTACTATACTGTACCACCTCTTTAGCATAGAAAATATGGTCAAACTAAACTTATTAGGGACACAAAACTCTGAACTTAATAAGAATTTTTTATGGGACAGTCTCCAGTTTTCTTTCTATCCTAATCATCTTCTTCTGGTTGCATTGTTGTCCCTCGTATGTAGCATGGGTGTGATGTGTACCTCAAAGGAGGCAGAATATATAACTAGTCTCATTTCCCTCCACCTTTCTCCAAGAGAGACTAATTCTTTCCAGAAAAGAAAGCAGAACTTGGGACTAGAGACTCCTCAGAGAGTTACCAGATCAGAGTTATATTTATCTTCTGCCTTTATTATTAGCATAGGGAATGTGAATTTCATGTTCAGTCTCACTTCTTATAGCTTTTCAATATTGAAAACTCCAAGCTCTGTATCCAAATCTGGATTAGTTTCCCACCAAATGCCACTTCTAAAATGAACACACACAACACTGAGTCAAGAAAACCCAAACCAATGGCAAAACAGAAATAAGAGACAATATACATAGAAAATAAAATGAAGGAGATCTCTCATGGAGAGTAAGAAAATTTGGTACAAGTTAAGAGTACAACTCAGAGAGAGTTCTAGATCTTGCCCAAGGGGGAATTCTTCAAAGTTTCTAAGATAGCAGCTAGGCAGAGAGACATGATGAAGACTGCCTTCTCCTCTCATATCTTTTCAGTCTTTTCCTTTAGCAACCTGAAATGGATTGACCCTTCCCATCTTCCCCCCTCAAACAACTGCAGAGCACCAAACAGCCTGAAAAAGCTGACAAAAACTGAAAAGCTCTCTCCTCTCTCCAGCTCTCACTAACTCCACTTTCATTTTCCTCCAAAAAAGAGAAAATGCTATACTAATGGACTTTGAGACTTATGATGACATAAAATATTATTATAATTGTTACAAATTGTATGACTGTAAATCACTTGATTTGTCTGTATTCTACTTTTCCTCATTTTTATGAGAAGATTTGAAATAATGAGCTTTGATTACCTGTGAATACTTAGGTATGTTATTATTATTATTAGTTTTATTATAGTTCCTTGAACCTAAGTTCTGACACCAGGAATAGACTAATTTTAACTGGCAAGTAGTAAAAATACAAAGGTGATCCATAATAAGATGACAAGCCCATACATAAAATGATCATTATCTAGGAAAAAAATGACATAATGCTATTTTAAATTGTTTCTTAAAAAACAAGATTGCATTATTTCCTCCTAGCTTTCTCTTTGGAAACACAGATAATGTTAAGACAGTCAAGTACAGAAAACAGGAGATTTGCAATTAGTGTTGCCATTAAGTGGTCATTAAGATTTGTAGTAAAATACAAAGAAGTAGTGAAGTCTATGTATAACTAAAATCTTTTGTGTTATTTTTCTAAAATTATGTAGTCTAAGGTGTTATGTGTCTTCTACATGTGACTCCAAAACAGCTAATCAAATGTAACCACATCTCGTTATAACCTTATATCAAACATGAGATATTCAAACAAAAAAGAGATGATTGTTGGTGATAAAAAATGTTGACTATACCTAATAGTTAACTTTATGTGGACTGTGACTGAAAAGTTTCCCTTTGCTAAAGTTTTAATTAATCATGGCCTATTTAAAGATGGTTTTACTTTTGGCTTTGAATCATAATGGGGCAGCAGATTGAAATCCAATGCAAATGTGATAGGCAGATAAAATGGCGACACTAAGCTGACATGGTTATGGCGGTCTTTGGAAGTGTGGGTTTTCTTCTTCTTGTGCTTATTCTCCCTGATTTTCAGTAGCATTCTATAGTTTAAGAGAACATCCAGGAAACATCATTGGTGTTGTATACAGGTCTCCTGGGTAATACTCATAGAGGTTCTATTTATGTTATATAACTAGGCTCACAGGGACAGGTCAGAGATGTCTTGAAACAGCATATATACGGACAATTAGATAATGATGACACAAATACCCTTAGACTCAGCTGTCTGCTGCTTGTTTGAAGCTTCCTAACATACCTCACCCCTTTCCTTTAGATAATGCTTAGGATATACTTTGTAAAACTTAAACCACTATGTAAATGAGAGCTATTAGCATGCATCAGCTTCAGAGTTCATGGTCTTTGACATTAAAGACCATAATAACTGAATAGAGAAATAAATTAAAATATCTTGTCAAAGTTAAGCTATTTCTTTGGTTTAAAACTCTTTAAAATTTATTCTTATCATCTCCTATGTATTTTACATATCAATCACTATATTTTGATAATTTAAGGAATGGTCATTGCTGTCATGCTCTTTAAACCCAATTGGAATCTGATTTTTCCAAATAGTACTTAAAAAAGTAAGACTACAGAGAGAGTTAAATGTTTAAACAAGCAGGGAAAAATCCACTTTGTTAAATAGGACACTGAGTTTACTCCTCTGGGAAATTCTAGGGATGGTATTCCAGGCAATTTTACTAAATCCAAGAGGGTATCACATATTGATTCTCTTGTGGATCCATGATTTCATAAATGTGATTACTCCTTCCATCAGTTCAGATTACAGTTTATCCAGGTCGTTTAATTGTTTTCCATGTCTTCCCATATATCTTCTTTTAGAAGATCTAAATGAGATATTACAGGCTTTCCTGTAGAGCATTCAAGTTGTCCATCTGTTACCTTTGCTCTTGTTATAGGACCAACTGATTTCTAATTTCTAATTACACAATCCCTTTGATGATATTCTTATTTTCAAGAAACAGCATGGCATAATAAATCGTGAATGAGCCAGGAAGACCTGGGCTCAAGATCCATATTAACTTATACTGACTCAGTAACCATAGATCTCCCATTTCATCCAAGGCCAGCTCTAGTCATTTTGACCTATATCTGGCCACTGGACCCAGATAGCTCTGGAGGAGAAAGTGAGGCAGCTGACCTTGCACAGCCCTTCTTCCCTCAAATCCAATTTGCTTGCATGTCATGGGATTACTTTATTGATATCATGATCCTCTCTGAGATCAAAGAACAAACAACAACAACCATGGGTGAGTCATTTAACCTCTAAGTGTTCTGAGCAGCTCTCTAACAGTATAAGGGGAAGAGAAAGTGATAGTTTGCATAGGGGAAGGAGTTTCCTTACCTGGGACTTCTCTTCAACAATGAAATCACAGGGGCAATCCCAAACCTCTATCTTTAACATTATTTCTTATGCATAAATCATCATTCATAGTAAGCTGCAGCTAATTTACTCTGACAATATCTCTCCATTGCTCTTTGGATCAGCTGTAATTGTGATTTTTCTGAGACTGTGATATTCCAATTTATATACAAAGAGTCTTATCAAAAGAATAGTAGCATTTGAATGATTGTATGTGTGTGTAGGAACAGCTTGGAAATCACTAAATGTGATGTACATTTTCCCAAATACAATACAGCCTACTATCTTTCTCCTTTTAAATTCTAGACTCTACTCATTTTCCATGTACAGTTCTTGTCTGAGATTTATGTGCTGATGAACTAAATTGATGGACTAACTACATATCATAGTCATAGCAAAATATATTTTTATTAATTTTTTTAATGTTTTTAATATGTGTATGTGTGAGTGGATTATTGGGTGAAAATCTTATGAATGGTTGTGATTCTCATTAAGGAGTCACTGAATTCTAGGAATTGTAATCAAAAAGATCATCTACAAACAAAAACTTCTAGAGAACTTCATTATTTATTTGGAATCCCTCTCCTATTTGTATTTTGTGGTTTTTCTGCTAGACATTCTCTTTCATAGAATGAAAACATTAAGACTACTTTTTTATTTATGCCTTTTTTAATAGCAACAAACTCATTCAGCAGGATCTTATATTCTCTCCACCTTTTACTTAATTGGATATCTGAGAATATGTGAAAAGCTATAAAATCATTTTCAAAACCCTTTTTATTCTTACAATATTATGATGAATAGCATTGATGTGTGCATATGTCATTGTCATAATAATTCTTTTATTCTATAGGGATGCATGAAAACTTCAGGGAGAATTAACACCTCTGGGGTGAAATCTTGCCTAGCCCTTTTCAAGGCTGCAATTCCACTTTTAGTATTTATTTTTATTCAATTCTCACCTATGGCACCAAGAAGTTGTAGCTTGCAAAGTAGTCACACCCTGGTAAATAGTCTTGGCACATGGGCTAAACTAGATTGAATGTAACCAACAGCTCTCAAACCCATCAGTGCTTTTAGGAGACTGTCTACCCAAATATGTGAAGATATCCCCTAATGGAACAGGTGGATGAGAATACCTTTTTCCAACATTCATGAAGTCAAATGAAGCAGGTGCTGTGGAGTGCTGAGAGTTGGTCAGACATTAGAGTTGCCAAGGTTACCCACTGCATCTCAGACCATTGTCAATTGTCTTCCTTTTTGTCTTGTCACTAGACTTTGTTGAGCCTTGAAAAGACTGTGAGGTTGAGGACTTTGTACAATTATGCCTCACTTAAATCCAATTCATGCTCAAGTCAAAACATCACCCCATGATGTTACTGGTCTTTAAAAATGAAGGATGAATAATTCTGTAGAAACACGCACAAAACATAATCATATTTATACTTAAACAAAAATAGCTTAAACCTGCAAACAAAAAACTCTTGATAAAGTAATACATTTATTTATGGTAAAAAAAAATTTACAAAAGATAGGGCTTTGAAGGATAATTTTTTAACATAATAGAAATTACATACATAAAACCAAAATTAGTGTTATTTGCAACAAAGAAACTTTAGGAATTTTCCCTAATAGAAGAAAAGCACAGGTGACTTTTTTTCCTCTTATCTTGTGCCTCCTTCTCTTCTCTATCTCTATTTTTTCTTTTGTGATTTTATGAACTCTAATAACTTCAGTGATCATTTTAAAATGCATGACTTCCAGTCTATATATCCAAAACAAGGACTTGATGTACCCACAATTGACTGGAATGTCTGAGTAGCCTCTTGACCTCAATAAATTCAAAACAGAATTGTGAGTTTACTCACAAACTCCTCACTTTTTCAAACTTGATTTCTAATGAGGGTACTACCATCCTCTTAGTTACCTAGGTTTGAAAACTTGGAGTTATCCTTGATGTTTTCCTTTCTCTCACTCCAGGCAATTTCTAAATCATTGATTTTACCTACATAATACTGCTCATATCTGTTCCCTTTTCTCTATTTTTGCAGCTACTTTCATAATTTATTACCTCTCACTTGGACTATTTTGATAACCTGCAAATGAAGCCCTTTGCTTTGAATCTTCCATATTCCACAAAGATGCCAGATCAGTATTCTTAAGGTACTATTTGTCTCATATAACTTCTGTGTTCAAAAATCTTTAGTGGTTACCAATTACCTAAAGCCGTGGCTTCCAGATTTCTTTGATTATATACTCCTATCAGTAAAAGATTTTTAAAAAATAAATTAGAATGGAGCACCTAAATATCTATACATACATACACATACATGTGTCATATCAGGGATGTGATACCATGGCATGCAAGTGAATTGGATTTGAAGGGGGGAGGGCTGTACACGGTCACCTGCTTTACTTTCCCCTCCAGAGCCATCTGGGTCCAGTGGCCAGATATAGATGAGGATGATTGGAGATGGCCCTCGATGCAATGACCTGGGCATTTTTTTTAATATTTTATTTTTTTTTATAATAACTTTTTATTGATAGAACCCATGCCAGGGTAATTTTTTTACAACATTATCCCTTGCACTCACTTCTGTTCCGATTTTTCCCCTCCCTCCCTCCACCCCCTCCCCTAGATGGCAAGCAGTCCTATATATGTTAGATATGTTACAGTATATCTTAGATACAATATATGTTTGCAGACTGAACAGTTCTCTTGTTGCACAGGAAGAATTGGATTCAGAAGGTATAAATAACCTGGGAAGAATAACAAAAATGCAGATAGTTCACATTTGTTTCCCAGTGTTCTTTCTTTGGGTGTAGCTGCTTCTGTCCGTCATTTATCAATTGAAACTGAGTCTTTGTCAAAGAAGTCCACTTCCATCAGAATACATCCTCATACAATATCGTTGTCGAAGTGTATAATGATCTCCTGGTTCTGCTCATTTCACTCAGCATGAGTTCATGTAAGTCTCACCAGTCCTCTCTGTATTCATCCTGCTGATCATTCCTTCAGAACAATAATATTCCATAATGTTCATATACCACAATTTACTCAACCATTCTCCAATTAATGGGCATCCATTCAATTTCCAGTTTCTAGCCACTACAAACAGGGCTGCTACAAACATTTTGGCACATACAGGTCCCCTTCCCTTTTTTAGTATCTCTTTGGGGTATAAGCCCAATAGAAACACTGCTGGATCAAAGGGTATGCACAGTTTGACAACTTTTTGGGCATAATTCCAGATTGCTCTCCAGAATGGTTGGATTTGTTCACAGTTCCACCAACAATGTATCAGTGTCAACCTGGGCATTTAAAATTTTTTTTTCAACAGGTCTCAGTGTGACTGAGGCTGCATGCACCCATTCAGTTAATTAAGGGTAGGTAGCAGTTGAGGCAAAAAATCTCCTGTTTTACCTAATCAAAAAAAAATCTAAATTTATTAATATGTATATACATATTATATAAATCCAAATCTTTATACTTATTCATTTATACATTATATACATGCACAGAGTTCTAAGTTCAGTTTGTGATATTTAGTTTCAAGGGCTATCATGGCTAAGATGTCTCATGACAATATATAGATCTGAATGGAACAAGCTTATGATTGGCTTGTGCATTCAACGTATTCATTTTTCAGTCCTATTCACCAATTATGTAAAAGTTTTCATTGAAATTCTTCTGGTAAATTTTCTGCTTCCAGATTTTGCTGCCTACACTCTAAGTATTCTCCTTAATTCTCTTCCATCAGTGCCATTTGGTGTCTCCTCTTGGTTCACTTTCTTTTGCTGAGAACCACACTTCAGAGTCACTTATTGGCCATTTTAAAACCATTTTAAAATCTACAATCCTTACTTCTCTATTTCTTTTATATATTTTCATTCATTAGAATATACTTTGAGAGCAATATCTTACTTACTTGTATACCCAGAGCTTAACTCAGTGCCTGGAACATATTAAATACTTAATAAATACAATATTATTCATTTGTGAATATTATTTTTTGCTCATGTCCTTTAGTTATTCTTGCAAGTGAATCTCAAAGTACTGGATTTTTATATTTAAAAAATTAAGTTCAAAAGCCACTGAAAATTTTTACTGGGAAGATTTTAAAACTGATTAGAAAATTCTTTCTTTCTCCAAGTTTTTAATATGTATAGATGTGAGTTTTTATGGGTGACATAATTTAAATCATTTCCAGAAATCACATAATGATAGAAACATCTCCAAACATCTATTTACAAAATGTTTTCTCCATAGTACAAATTTCTTTCAAAATGTAGTTACTTTCTCATTCATTGTTAAAACATTACTTTTGTCATATCTTTACCTGAGCTTACTAGATTGAAAAAGCTTGCTAACAATGAAGGAAGGAAATAAGCTATTATTAAGTGCCTTTTCTGTTCTAGGAACTTTACAAATATTTCTTTTGATCCTCACAGCAGTCCTATGAAGTGAATGCTATTATTATCTCCATTCTACAGTTGAGGAAACTGAGGCAGACAGAGGTTAAATGATTTGCCCAGGATCACATTACTATTAAGTGTTTGAGGTTTATTTGAACTCGGGTAGTTCTGATTCCAGGTCTACTACTCTAATCCTTGTTCTGTTTAGTTGCTACAGGAATACTTTTAATCCTTTTTTTTTTTTTTTTTAAACCTTCAAACTTCATGTGGCAAAAAAAAAAAAAAAAAAAAGAGAAGAATGATAGGAATGATCACACTTATTGGTGATCTGGGAATCACTACTTTCAATATATGAAAGATAACCAGGTTTTACCTTCTATTTTGACCATGGTCTTCTGGACTTTTCATATACTTTTCCATTATGCCCTCCTGATGCTTTGGCACTACCAACTGATTTGCTGACAAAACTTTTGCACTTGAGCACCTTTCAATATGCTTAAAACTAAATAAATGTCTCTTAAAATTCTCTTTCAATTTGCTATTTTCTCTCTCTCTCTTTCTTTCTCTCTCTCTCCCCTTCCCTCCCTCCCTCCCTCTCCCTCTTTTCCCTCCCTCCTTCTCTCTCCCTCTTCTTCCTCCCTCTCTCTCCCTCTTCTCCCTGTCCCTGTACGTCTCACTCTCCCTCCCGCTTCCTCCCTTTCTCTCTCTCTCTCTTTCTTTCTCTCTCTCTCTTTCTTTCTCTCTCTCTCTTTCTTTCTCTCTCTCTCCCCTTCCCTCCCTCCCTCCCTCTCCCTCTTTTCCTCCCTCCTTCTCTCTCCCTCTTCTCCCTGTCCCTCCCCCTGTCCCTCTCTCTCCTCCTCCCTTTCTCCCTCTCCATCTCTCTTCCTCCCTCTCTCTCCCTTTCTTCCTCTCTCCCTCCCTCCCTCCTTCTTCCTCTCTCCCTCCCCCCTCCCTCCTTTTCCTTCTCTCTCTCCCTCCCTCCTTCTTCTCCCTTCCTCCTCCCTGTGTCCCTCCCCCTGTCCCTCTCTCTCCTCCTCCCTTTCTCCCTCTCCATCTCTCTTCCTCCCTCTCTCTCTCCCTCTTCCTCTCCCTCTCCCCCGCCCCTTCCCCCTCCTTCTTTTCCTCCCTCTCTCTCTCTCTCTCTCTTCCCCCACCCCTCATCTCTCTTCCCTTCCCCTCTCCCTCTCCCTCCCCTCCCTTCCTTCCTCCCTCCCAATCTTGGCTCTTACTATAGTAGTTAGTATACAGTAAGTGAGACATAGTAGGGCAGCTAGATGGTATAATATATAAAGTGCTGCATATCGAGTCAGAACAACTTGAGTCCAATCTGGTTTCAGACACTTACTAGCTGTGTAATCCTGAGCAAGTTACTTAATTCGTACTTTGTTTCAGTTTCTTGATCTGTAAAATGAGCTGGAGAAGGAAATGGCAAACCCATTCAAGTATCTTTGCCAAGAAGTGGCCCCAAAGGGGTCTGTAAGACTTGGACATGACTGAAGAACAACTAAACAACAACATTCACTAAGTATATAATAAATGCCTTTTAATTAGCTTTCATTTATTTTTCCTGTTTATTTCTATAGTTCCCTATGTAACTCTGATAAGGATTCAACATAGGAAACTAGAATATACATGTATAGATCACAAAAGAATATTATATATGTTGTATATATTTACATATAAAATTTATAAACAAAAGGAACCTAATGTGATAAGAAGGCAGAAAATATGCATAAACAATTCTCAAAATAAGAATTGTAAACTATTATCAATCAAATGAAAGATTGCTCCAAGTGATTAATAATATCAAAATGATTCTGAGGTTTTACCTTATACCCAGTAAATTGGTAAAGATGATGAAAGATGAAAATAATTAATATTCAGTAGATCATTAAAAGACAGACACACTAATATATTGTTGATGAGGATGTGAATAGATACAATCATTTTTGAGCAATTAGCAATTATGTTGACAGTGACTAAAATATTCATCTCCTTTAACTCAGAAATCCCATTCCTGAGCGTATAAACTTAGCTCAAAGATAGAACAGAAGGTCCAATATTTAGCAAAATATTTATGGTAACGGTTTTTTTTTTAATAGTAAAGACCTAGCAATTTTAAAAACCTGTTGATCAGACAATGGCTAAATAGATGATACTACACAAATGTGATAAAATATTACCCAGCTATAAGAAATGATAATTATGAGCAATATAAGGAGGTATGAGAAGGCATATATACTTTATATATGAGAAGAATAATATATAGTATATTAGGCAGAACAAGGAATATAGTACAAGCAATAACTACAACAATGTAAATGTAAAAATGACAGTACTAGCTGAAAAACTGAATGCTATATAAATATAATGGTCAAGCTGGTACTGAAGAAGAGAAATGCAAATGTATTTCCTTCCCTTCTATAAAATGCTGGGGGACTATGGATGTGAAATACTACATATGTGGGCAGATGATTGATGTGTTGGATATATCAAATCCCAAAAAACTGAACTCTTTTTAATCTTTTTCTTAAAACAAATGTGTCTCTGACTGAAGATCAGATATGATATAGAAAGCATTTATAGTGATAAAAAACCCCAAAGATAATCAATAATTTTTAAAAATGTAGCCTTTATTTTGAGTTGACAGGTTAAGAGTGTTAATTTATTTTCTTTTTAACACACATTGCTTTAGGGGGAAAAAATCAGAGCAAAAGGGAAAAACCATGGAAGAGATAAAAAACAAAAAATAAGTGAATATAGCATGTGTTGATTTACATACAGTCTCCTTACTTCTTTTTCTGAATATACAAATCACATTTTCTGCCCAAAATCTATTGTAATTGCTTTGGATCATTGAACCACTGAGAAGAATAAAATCTTTCATAATTGATCATCACACATTCTTGTTTGCATTATGTACAATGCATTCCTGGTTCTGCTTGTTTTGCTCATCATCAGTTCATGTAAATCTTTCCAGTCCTTTCTAAAATTAGCTTGTTCATCAATTTTTATAGAACAATACTTTTGCATTACCTTCATATACCATGACTTGTTCAGCCATCCACCAATTGATGGGCATCTACTAATTTTCCAATTCTTGCTACCACAAAAAGCGCTAATAAACATTTTTGTATATGTTGATCTTTTTCCCTCCTTGATGATTTCCGTGAGATACAGACCTAGTAAGACACCACTGGATTAAAGGGTATGTACAGTTTTATAACTTTGGGGCATAATTCCAGATTGCTCATCAGAATGGTTGGTGTTAAAATTTTTTTTTAATCTGTGAGGTAGTATATAACTAATTGACAGCCACTTATTATCACAAAAGTAGCTGGAACAAATTTGTGACTTTTTTTTTTGGTAAAAAGAAAAATCTAACCCCTAGCAGATTACCAGTTTAGTGTGGAAAAAATTATTGATTTTATATATACATATATATATGTATATATATATGTATATATAAATTCTTTGGGGGGAAGAAGGGAGGTGTTTGCAAATTTTGTGTTTATTTTTATAGCACTCACAAAGATTCAAAATTAAACATTCAAAATTAAATATTCAAAAACATGCTCCATCTCTTTCCTCAGACCTTTATTTTAAACTATAATTTATTTTTCATATGACCTATTTAATTAATTCACATATTTAGTTAACTTGGTAAACATTGAAACCACATAGATGAATCTCTCAAATACCCAGGTATGTAAATGGGTATGTGGTCTCATGGATTGGAAAACAGTTGACAAACATTTATTAAGTGGTACTGTAGGTATTACACTAGGCCCTGAGAATTCAAAGACAAAACTGAAGTAATCCCTGCCATCAAGGCTTCCATTTTATTGGGAGATATAGCATGTGCCTAAATATGAATAGATATATATGCATAGATATGTGTGCATATCTATATTATATGTGGATATGTACATGTATAAAATAAGCACAAGGTAATTTTGGGAGGGACTTTTAAGAGCTTGTTTCCTTCTAGATTGAGCTCAAGAACTATAGTATTACAGTACTTGAGTTCTATCTTGAAAGATACAATGGATTCTAAGAGACAAATGTAAAGTGAGAATAATTCATAGGAGTTGTTTGTCCTTTATGCTTGAAGAGGACAAATGACATCTTGATGATGGGGTCAAGGTAGAATGTATCTGACTGCCTAATCCATCTAATATGAGCTCAGAAGGCTCTATCTGACAGATTGGGCACAAATAATCTATTTGTACATTTGGGATGGAAATGTTTCCAAATTTTACTAATAAGGCAGAGAAGTTGTGGGTATATTGTTGTGTGTGAGGGACAGGAAGATTGGAGAACTTGTGCAATTCATCATAGAATTCTTCTACTTTTTCATCCCTAGCAACATGTTATATGAACTTCAGTTATCTTCATGGTAGTCAGTCTAGAAACATTTATTAAGTTTCTACTATGTACCAGGCTCTTTATCAAGAATTAGCAAAGATACAAAGAAAGGTAAAAGACAGTCTCGGCTCTCAACAAGTTCATAGTCTAATGGGAGAGACAACATGCAAACATCCTATATGTATATATGATAAATTGTAAATAATCAATTGAGTTATGACCTATTTGTTTTTGTTAACTAGTCAAAAGAAAACAAATGAGGACAGGTGGTTCTAAAGTCACAAGTCAGACAATGATTAATTGTGTTCTTCTAGCAAGGATGCATGGAGGATAGGGACTATTTTTTCTATGTAATTTTATACCCTCTCCATGTCTTAGCCATTTCTGTATCTTACAACAGTGATTTGATATTCTGATGGCAAATTGTCAATGTAGATAAACTGTATAGTTAGAAGAGCATAGACTTTAGTGTCAGAATACCTAGACATTGCCAAATATAGTTATCCCTTCTGTACTGCAGGAGTTGGGGTACAGCTTCTCTCTTTTCCCTTCTTCCCATGACCTGGAAAATCCACACAAAATTGTTTGGTCTTCCCTTCATACCAGAGAAGAAGCCTGATATCATGGTATTAAAAGATAAAATATGTTGATATTATACAATACTATACATATATTTTCTAAATATGTGTAGTGGTATGTAACATCAACATTTTTTACATATGTATGTATGTGTATATATATAATATATATAAAATAGATATATTTTCTAAACTTTTTTTATGTTGTCTGTTGTTCTTTGCAAGTCATCTGCAGCTTCTCTAAAACTTCCCCAAAATTCCATTTTTTTTTGGTACCAGTTCATGGTATATAAAAAACAAATTGGGTAAAGTTGTGATGTGGAAGGTATAACTGTACAAGCCATGTGATTAAGTCTCTTCATTTTATTTGAGTCTCTATTTCCTTATCTGTAAGTATGGATAGCAATAGTGGACCTATATTCTCTCTACCTTATAGAGTAATCATGAAGATCATATAATAACAATGAAATAAGGAGTGACAAAGTTCTTTGTAACCATGACTACTCTATAATAATTAACAAAGGATTATGAACATAAATGGAAGAAATGTCAAAAGTCATTCTGTTTACCCTTCTCATATTATGAAGAAATCTAGGCCCAGAGAATTTAAGTGACTTATAGACATTCACATAGGTAGGTAGTCAATGACAGAGCTGGGATTTGACCCTAAGCCCCCTCTGATTCCAAATCTGGCATTCTTTTCTTTACAGCACCATAATCTTTATTATTATTATTATCATCAGGATCTCATCAATATGTAAGCCTGTCTTTGAGAATATCTCAGTATTCACCAAAATGCCATGCAGAATGCTAGCTGACTGACCTAAAGTCCCATCAGGAATCATTTTAATAGTTGTGTCTATCCCAATGGAGCATCAGTTGCTTTCTAGTTAATTTAATTTTCTGGATAACGGAGAGGTTAAGAAGCTAACTAGTTTTGCTCTAAACTGTGTTGCTGAAAAATCTTTGTAAAATGTATTAGTCTACTTCAGTGCCTTACTAACTACAGTATATTGAAAATAATTTCATTTTCCTTTGATGATTGATGACTTTGCAGTGCCTCTAGGTCAGCATGAATTCTCATTGTACAACACCACAGGCATTCAAGGCAGAGGAGATTGAATTGAATTTACTCCAAGACATAGGCTGAATGTTATTTGGGGCTCTTTAATCCCTCATATTGGCTTGTTGGATTTTGCTTTGCCTCCTTCTACTAAAAGTAGGATTCAGAAAAGAAATGCATTTAATTGGGGGATTTAGTTAATTGATGTTTTATTATATTGTGGACTATAGGTGACACTTGCTGGTTCCTATAGAGGTGTAGTGATCAGAACACTAAAAAATTGTTGATGATGTCAGGACTTAGTCCTAGATAGCATTTATCATAAATTGTTGGTTGAATTTTTAAACAGTCCATTTCCAAGAAAGCCTAGTCTCACAGCTTATACTGACTTCATAACTTTCACTAGTATTACTTCAGAATTTCACACTTTCTTAATTTTTTATTAGATAGTAAATTAGACATGGGGGTAACTGAATAGATGACAAAGATTTTGTAAACAGTAACATCTTATAGAAATATTGTCATTATTATTATCATGAGACATAAATATGATAGGTAACAACTAGATTTCCCAAAATACTGTGGACCAAATATTGTCCATTATTATTATTGAAATAATGTGGATCAAAGGGAAATGGCAGAGAATACCATACAGGGAACCTGGGGAATACTAGGAATAAGAAGGAAGTTAGGGAAAAATTCTCTGGAAAATAGGAATGTGGAGGCTGTTAGTCTAATGCAGAAGATTTATGGGAGAGGCAGGATCTGCAAGGAGACATAGGAGGCAGTTGTTTTCAAGGATGGGTGTGGGTAGAGTCATATACAGTCACAAAAAACAGAGGAGTTCCTGAATCATTTAGAACTTTTTTTTAAAAAATGGTGTTTCTGGACCACAGCAATTTTCTTAATCAGAATTAGTTACAATAAGAAGTACTTGAAATCCAGGAGGCCAGTGACCAAAAGGGGATGATAAGGCTTTTTTTCTTTTTTTTCTATTTTATCAACACTACTTCAGCATTAGTATGAAGAATCTCTTAGAGACAAAGAGACCAGTCAGAGGTTATTAGAATAGGTAGAATAAAGATAATATGAAACTAAAACAGAGAACTTTCTATATTCAGTGAACTATGCTAGACATTGTGATGGATACTAAGAAGAATATGACATGGTTTCTTCTTTTATAGAGACTAGAATGCAGAAAAGTAGATACGACATGTCAAAAAAAGAGAGAGATGAAGAACTATAATGTTCCAGATAAGATAGAGATTACTTCTGGGAATAGAGAGAGGGAAGATTTCATGGAACAGAAAGTGCTTGAGTCTAGCCTTGAAAAAAACTAGATAGAAACTAGAAATATGGAGCTTTGGGAGTAAAGAGTATATTTTAGGAAGAGGGAACATTTTTCAACAAAAGCCTGAAAGTGAAAGAGATGCTCAAAACATGACAGGTAGTTCATTTTTTCTAGAATTTTGGATATGTTATTATTATACTTTGCTAGTCTTTTACTATGTAGTACAAGGAAAGTGTAATTCCCAGGAAAATATCTATCCATCACCAATACCCTCTTTGTTCTATAGGTTCATGGCATATATTCTGGGTCCCTGAAGAAGCAGATCAGAGAGGGGTTCAGTCCTTATTAATAAAGCTTCTTGATTTTTTTGTTATGAATGTTCTGTTACAAGCCTATGGCATATGGACTTTTAGGGAGACATGACATTTTTGTATTAAGTGAGTTGTGGAAATAGGAAAGTATGGTGTGGATTGGAATTTAATAGATAGGCTAGAGTGTCAGGTCTGAAGTTAGGAAGACTCATCCTACTGAGCTAAAATCTGGGCCTCAAGATACTTACTAGCTGTGTGACCCTGAGCAAGTCACTTAACCTTATTTACCTCATCTCCCCATCTATAAAATGAGCTGGAGAAGGAAATGATAAAAAACTGAAAATTGCAAATAGGCTCACAGGAGTTGGACATGAAATGAAAGAACAACTGTTTAGATGTCTCTAATAGAAATTTTAAATTGGATTTCCATGCCCAAGCTATCATTTTTGAGTATTAGGATAAAATCCAGTAAACAGATAAAGAATTTTGTGGAGGCAGATGTGAAGAGAAAACAAGCATGAAGAGAAAAGAGAGACTAAGCAATATAGGCAGAGACAGGGAAATAGAATAGAAATAAATATAGAGAGAGACAGAAACATAGAGAGATTGAGATAGACAGGGATAGAGAGGCAAATAGAAAGACAGAACAGACAGAAAAGAGAGAGTTAGACAGCTAGATATAAAATTCATCAGATTTGAAGCACAAGACTTGGGTTCAAGTTTTGTTTCTGACTCTTACTACTTGTGTGACTTTAGACAAACCTATTTATTTTTAATGGCCTCAATTTTCACATTTGAGAAATGCAAGATTAGGTAGTCTTAAAATCTCTTACAGATTTGTTAAGAGCATATAATTGTAAGGTAGGCCAAGGAGTACTTGTTGTAGTGTTAAAGGGGTCTTTAATGTCCCATCATCAGACATTAAAAAGTCAAGTTGACTTTTCTGCTTATCCTGGAATAAGTTTTCAAAGAAGAATGACCAGAGCCAGACTCCTCATCTCAAAAGTAAAGAGACAGAGAGGATGAAGGCAGAGCCATGAAATTTTTGCTATTTTGCCTATCACAGTATTATAGAATCTCTTTCAAAACTTTGATTAAAGTTGTTTATTTCATGTTGTTCAGTGATTTTTTTTTCTCCCTGTGCATTACTTACAATAGTGTGACTATTGAGAGAAAAACCTTGTCCTAGCTCATAGCTTATATAATGTTGCGAAAGAGTGGGGAATGGCTTTTATCACAGAAAAGGGGTCACAATGAAGTGTTTAAGCAACTGTAAACAGCCGCATCAGATGATATCTTTATTATATGTGAATTGGTTTCTTGAATTAATCAGAAAGGAAACAAAGGATCGGATAAACATAGACCAATGCTTAAGAGTAACTTTTTTTTTTAAATTTTATTTTATTTAATAATAACTTTGTATTGACAGAATCCAAGCCAGGGTAATTTTTTACAACATTATCCCTTGCACTCGCTTATGTTTCGTTTTTTTCCTCTCCCTCCCTCCACTCCCCCCCCCAAGATGGCAAGCAGTCCTATATATGTTAAATATGTTGCAGTATATCCTAGATATAATACATATTTGCAGAACCAAACAGTTCTCCTGTTGCACAGGGAGAATTGGATTCAGAAGGTAAAAATAACTCGGGAAGAAAATCAAAAATGCAAATAGTTCACATTCGTTTCCAAGTGTTCCTTCTTTGGGTGTAGCTGTTTCTGTCCATCATTTATCCATTAAAATATAATGATCTCCTGGTTCTGCTCATCTCACTTAACATCAGTCCATGTAGGTCTCTCCAAGCCTCTCTGTATTCATCCTGTTGGTCATTTCTTACAGAACAATAATATTCCATAACATTCATATACCACAATTTACCCAGCCATTCTCCAATTGATGGGCATCCATTCATTTTCCAGTTTCTAGCCACTACAAACAGGGCTGCTACAAACATTTTGGCACATACAGGTCGCTTTCCTTTTTTTAGTATCTCTTTGGGGTATAAGCCCAATAGAAACACTGCTGGATCAAAGGGTATGCACAGTTTGATAACTTTTTGGGCATAATTCCAGATTGCTCTCCATGATGGTTGGATTCATTCACAACTCCACCAACAATGCATCAGTGTCCCCGTTTTCCCGCATCCCCTCCAACATTCATCATTATTTTTTCCTGTCATTAAGAGTAACTTTTAAAAGTCAGCAGACAGAGTTTAGGAAACAGACTTGGAAGCTTAGGAATCTGGTTTCTAATAGAAAAAAAGTAGAAGAAACTCATAATTGGTGGAAGGGAAGCTATAGGAAATAAATGAGCAAACTAACAAAATTCATTTGATTCCAGTTTCCCCAGTAGCAAATGTCTTGCATCATTTCTCCCCTTCCTGTCTATACTCTTAAACTCCTGACATTACGTACTTCTACTTTTTCCCTCTCTTGCTTTCCAAACTATCTAGTCTAGCTTCTGAACTCATAATTAAACTAAAATATCTCTGCAAAGTTTCCAAGGATTTAAACCTTGCTCAATCTAATGTCATTTGCCCAGGCTTTATCTTTCTTGACTTCTCTGCAATCTTTGGGAATGCTAATCATCCTTTTCTCCTGCAAATTCTTTTCTCTTCAGCTTTTCTATTTTTCAGTCTCTTTCACTAGATCTTCATCCATATCATACCTACTAAATATGTATATCTTCCAATGATTTGGTCAGATTCTTTTTTCTCGTTTTACTTTTCACTTTTTCTGTTGGTGATTTCACCAAAACATGGGATCAATCATCATTTCCAAAAGGATGATCCCTAGGTCTCTGTATTCCCTGCTAATATCTCTGCTGAGCTATAGTCATGCATTACCAATTGACTCTTCGACATTTAAAATTGGATATTCTCTATGAATCTCAAACCCAATATGTTCAAACCTTATTATATTCTTATCATCCTGATAACTGTTGATAGTACCCTCTGATGAGTCACTGGCTAGAAACCTTGGTGACAGATAATAAATCAATAAGTAATAAGTGCCAGTCACTGTATTAAGTCCTGGTGATACAGAATGAGGTAAAAAAATAGTTCCTGCTTTCAAAGAGCTTACACTCTAGTTGTCTTAAACTCCTCGTTCTCACCCCACATAGCTAATCAATATCCAGGTCTTGCTGTTTCTATGTTGACATCTTTTATACATATCCTCTTCTCTTTGCTATACAACTACCACCCTAGGTCAGGTGCTCATCACTTCTCATCTGGACTATTGCAATAGCCTCCTAAGTCTCCCAGTCTCCCAGATTCAATTGTCCTTACTCCTCCATTCAGCTGCCAAGGTAATTTTTCTTTTTTTTTTTTTAATTGAAGGTTTTTATTTTCAAAACATATGCAAGGATAATTTTTCAACACTGACCCTTGCCAAACCTTTTGTTCCAGTTTTTCCCTTTCTTCCTCCCTCTCTCCCTTAGATGGCAAATAATCCAGTGTATGATAAACATGATAATATATATGTAAATCTAATATAGGCATACAGATTTATAAAATTATCTTGCTGCACAAGAAAAATCTGATCAAAAAGAAAGAAAAATGAGAAAGAAAATAAAATTCAAGCAAACAACAACAAAAGAAGTGAAAATGTTATGTTGTTATCCACTCTCAGTTCCCACAGTCCTCTCTCTGGGTGTAGATGGCTGTCTTCACAAGACCATTGGAACAAGCCTGAATTATCTCATTGTTGAGAAGAGCTACATCTATCAGAATTGATCATCCTATAATCTTGCTGTTGCTGTATACAATGTTCTCTTGGTTCTATTCATTTCACTTTGCATCAGTTCTTGTAAGTCTTTCCAGGCTTTTCTAAAATCCTCCTGCTGATCATTTCTTATAGAACAATAATATTCCATAACATTCATATACCACAATTTATTGAGCCATTCTCCTATTGATGGGCATCCACTCAGTTTCCAGTTTCTGGCCACTACAAAGAGCCCACAAACATTTTTGCACAAGTGGGTCCTTTTCCTCCTTTAAGATCTCTTTAGGATATAGGCCTAGTAGAGACACTGCTGGATCAAAAGATATGGACAATTTTATAGTCCTTTAAGCATAGTTTCAAATTGTTCTCCAGAATGGTTGGATCACTTCACAGTTCCTCCAACAATGTATTAGTATTCCAGTTTTCCCACATCTCCTCCAACATTTGTCATTATCTTTTTCTGTCATTTTAGCCAATCTGACAGGTGTGTAGTAATGTCTCAGAGTTGAGATAATTTGCATTCTCTGATTGATAGTGACTTAGAGCATCTTTTCATATGGCTAGAGATGGTTTCAATTTCTTCATCTGAAAATTGTTCTTTGACCATTTAACAATTGGAGAATGGCTTGAATTCTTATAAATTTGAGTCAATTCTCTACATATTTTAGAAATGAGGCCTTTATCAGAACTGCCAAGGTTATTTTTCTAATAAAAGATCTGTTACCTTCCTTGGCTTCAATGGCTCCCTATTACCTCTAGGATTAAATACAAACTACTATGTTTGCCTCTTAAAGCTTTTTATAACCTGACATATTTTAGAAATGAGGTCTTTATCAGAACTGCCAAGGTTATTTTTCTAAGAAAAGATCTGTTACCTTCCTTGCCTTCAATGGCTCCCTATTACCTCTAGGATTAAATACAAACTACTATGTTTGCCTCTTAAAGCTTTTTATAACCTGACCTTACATTTTCATTCTTCTTGTACTTTACCTCTCTTTTACTCAGTTTTTGATCCAGAAAAATTCCTTTTGGAGAGGAAGATTAAGGTTGGGGGACAGAGACAGAGCCAGAGCCAGAAAGATAAAGACAGAGAGATAGAGAGACAGAGAAACAGAGACAAAGAGACAGAGAGAGATATAGAGACACAGACCAGAGAGATTGAAAAATACAGAACCAAGAGACACAGACCCAGAGACAGAGAGTGACAAAGACAAGAATTCTTTCTACTGTTACTCACATGGGACTCTCCATCTCACAGTCTTTGCCTTACCTATTCCTTTGCCTGGGAATGCTCTGTCCTTCCACCACTTTTGTCTTTTAATTTCCTTTTCTTCTTTCAAAACTCGATTGAAATACAATCTCTACAGGAAGATCTTCTCAATCCTTTAAACTACTAGTGTCTCCCCCCCCCCCCCCCCCCCCCCCCCCCCGCCCATGACCTTCTATCTATTCAGTAGATATCTTCTATGTACCTACTACTTATTTTTTCCTTTTTTAGTTAGGATATGCTCTTTTTGTGGACAGGAACTGTTTTTCCTTTTCTTAATATCTTTAGTACTTAGCATAGTGCTTGTTATATAGGAAACATTTAATAAATGTTTATTAAATGTCTCTTTTAGAAAGCTTAATAATTAGCATTCTGATATTGTAGTCTAGAACTTTCCCAGGAATAAAATGAGCATTAGTACCCTCCAATTGGTAAGGTAGCTTAAAAATATCATTTTTTTTTTTTGGTTGACTTTAGCACATTCTGGGTTTTTAGTTCTTCGTTAAGAATAATGTCAATACTCTTGTTTTTATTAATTCTCAGTTACCTTCATTTGTTCACACTGTGCACATGTTTTAAAAATTCATGTTAGTCCATGAGTATTCTATGAGTCCATATCAGCCTCTTTAGAAAACTATTTTCTTTCTTACTGAAATTATATGTGTTTTATGATCAAATTTTCATTTTTGACTGTATCCTATTTCTTCTGAATCATCTTTCCCTGTACATTTTGGGTCATGCTAAATGATTTATCTATTTCTTGAACTTTTTGAAGTGTGCTCTCCCCAAATCTAAGTTCTCCTTCTTATTTAAAATGAACCCTGAGATGAAATGGCTACTTCATAATAGGTTCCCCTTCATTAAGTTTTTAGCCGATGGTCAAAATCAGGTCCAGAATAGCAATTCCTTTTATTTGCTTCTTTCACCTTTTCAGAGAAATACATTATCACCAAGGTACCTTGGAGTTAATTAGTTTGGACAGAGTATGCTTCAGCCAATATCTATATATTTGACATTTCCTATTACTCTTTTATAAGTCAATCAATCTGGTAAATGTTTATTAACTGCCTACTAAGTGCCAAGTGCTGTGGGTATAAACTTAAAAAAAGAGATCATTTTTGTTCTCAAAGAACACACTGATATAGAGGGAGATAATACAAGCATTTACAAATAAACAAATAAATAAAATGTATAAATTAATATCTGATCATTTTAAGATGAAGGCACTAATGTGGAAGGTAGAATCAGGATACATTTTCTTGCAGGAGGAGACATTTGAGCTTAGTTTTTAAGGACACTAGGATAAGGAACACTTTTCTACTGTTTTATAAGTTAATCTATCTGGTAAGCATTTATCAAGTGCCTATTATATGCCAAGTGCTGTGGAGACAAACTTTTAAAAAATGCAATTATCTCTATCTTCAAGGAACAGACCAATATAGGGGGAGACAAATACACATCTATAAAAGACAAATAAATAAGTGCAATATTCAAAATAAATATCATTTAGCTCCTTTAAAAATTTAGCAGGAGATTCCATAGCATTATCTTTCCTTTTCTTCACTACCATAGGGTGTGTTTTCCCTGAGAAAACGCTATACTGTTCAATGAAGCATTTTAAATTACTGCTGGTCTCTCAGCTGAAGTACTTTAATTTCTTTAGTCTCAAAGTAATCTACATATAGAGGTAAGTGGGAAAAGTCATGTGGGAGATTTACAGCTTTAAAATTTGATGGTTATTGGATGAGAAGAGGTCAGTAAAGTGCTATTTAAGAAGTGTTATTACTATCATCAAATATTACAAACTTTAGACTGGTTTAAAAGTAATTGTATCAGAGAGGTTGTTCCAACAATTATTCATTTGCAAGTTAAATTTCTCACTGGAAAATCATCTATTTAGCTATTTGATGTTTTCTAGTGGGAAAGGTTTCTTTAAAAACAAAACAAAACAAAACAAAACCAAAAAAAGCTATGATTTAAGCTATGGGATAAAGAAAAAGACAAAGAAAGAATAGGATCATTGTTTAGGGTTGATGAAATAATGATAAAGTAAGTATACCATCTCTGTTCATCCTGGTCTTAAATAGTATGGATAATGAATTCTCTGAAGTAGTCCCATTATCTGAATTAATACTGAATATTTCCAATGGACTAAAACCAATGACCAGGGTTTACAAAATTATAAATTATTTTTAAAAATAAGACTTAATTTTTCCAATTATATTTAAAGAGAAATTAACATACATTTATTTATTTATTTTCCTTTCTTTTTGATTAAAGCTTTTTATTTGCAAACCATATAATGTTTTTATACATCACTAACAAAATCTATCAGCAAGAGATACGAAGGGAAATTCCATTTAAAATAACAGTCGATAATTGTTGTGATCTTTTTCTTCTCAAAAAGCAGCCAGGTGATAAAAGTTCAGATCTTTTATTATCCCAATATAGCCCGGTTAGCTTAGAGGCCTATCTCTCTGCTTGGTTCCAAGAGCTCTCTCCGAATGTCACCAAATCCAAAGGTCTGGTCCTTCAGCCTCTGCCTCTGCTTTCTTCAGCCTCCAGCCAGCTCCAACTCTTCATGTCATTCCGCTGAAATCTCGACTTGTAGCGTCTTCACTCTCCAGAACTTCGACTGGCCCATTGGCCTATTTATGCTCCTTCTAGAGAGAGGGATTATGGGTTTTCTCCCATAGTGCTCTCTGGCCCAATGACTTCAAGGGAGGTGTGAACTCATTGAACTCCAATGAGTAAAGGTGTGAACACAAGCCTTGTATTGATTAGTTCTACTTAGTACCTTGTTTCAGGTTCTGGCCAAAACATCTTCTTGTAAGATTAGATCAACTCTAATGAGTTAGCAGTTAGTAAGGATTCCAACATCTCCCCCTTTCTTTTGTTTTAAACCATAGGGTGTGTTTTCCCTGAGAAAACGCTATACTGTTCAATGAAGCATTTTAAATTACTGCTGGTCTCTCAGCTGAAGTACTTTAATTTCTTTAGTCTCAAAGTAATCTACATATAGAGGTAAGTGGGAAAAGTCATGTGGGAGATTTACAGCTTTAAAATTTGATGGTTATTGGATGAGAAGAGGTCAGTAAAGTGCTATTTAAGAAGTGTTATTACTATCATCAAATATTACAAACTTTAGACTGGTTTAAAAGTAATTGTATCAGTCAGGTTGTTCCAACAATTATTCATTTGCAAGTTAAATTTCTCACTGGAAAATCATCTATTTAGCTATTTGATGTTTTCTAGTGGGAAAGGTTTCTTTAAAAACAAAACAAAACAAAACAAAACCAAAAAAAGCTATGATTTAAGCTATGGGATAAAGAAAAAGACAAAGAAAGATTAGGATCATTGTTTAGGGTTGATGAAATAATGATAAAGTAAGTATACCATCTCTGTTCATCCTGGTCTTAAATAGTATGGATAATGAATTCTCTGAAGTAGTCCCATTATCTGAATTAATACTGAATATTTCCAATGGACTAAAACCAATGACCAGGGTTTACAAAATTATAAATTATTTTTAAAAATAAGACTTAATTTTTCCAATTATATTTAAAGAGAAATTAACATACATTTATTTATTTATTTTCCTTTCTTTTTGATTAAAGCTTTTTATTTGCAAACCATATAATGTTTTTATACATCACTAACAAAATCTATCAGCAAGAGATACGAAGGGAAATTCCATTTAAAATAACAGTCGATAATTGTTGTGATCTTTTTCTTCTCAAAAAGCAGCCAGGTGATAAAAGTTCAGATCTTTTATTATCCCAATATAGCCCGGTTAGCTTAGAGGCCTATCTCTCTGCTTGGTTCCAAGAGCTCTCTCCGAATGTCACCAAATCCAAAGGTCTGGTCCTTCAGCCTCTGCCTCTGCTTTCTTCAGCCTCCAGCCAGCTCCAACTCTTCATGTCATTCCGCTGAAATCTCGACTTGTAGCGTCTTCACTCTCCAGAACTTCGACTGGCCCATTGGCCTATTTATGCTCCTTCTAGAGAGAGGGATTATGGGTTTTCTCCCATAGTGCTCTCTGGCCCAATGACTTCAAGGGAGGTGTGAACTCATTGAACTCCAATGAGTAAAGGTGTGAACACAAGCCTTGTATTGATTAGTTCTACTTAGTACCTTGTTTCAGGTTCTGGCCAAAACATCTTCTTGTAAGATTAGATCAACTCTAATGAGTTAGCAGTTAGTAAGGATTCCAACATCTCCCCCTTTCTTTTGTTTTAAAACATAGGGGGTTTCTGAGGGGGTACACATAAATCCATCAATATGGGCCAGAACTTTGTAACAGATATACATGGTATACATAAATCCATCAATATGGGAGGCATTATACATAATTTACATGAGCACATAGCAATATAACACAGGCTAGTAGTAATGTAACAAATAACAAGAATCAATCTGAAAATTTACACATGTCCATAAGTCCTAGAAACAGTCCAATAGGATTCCATTGTCCATTAGTTCATGTGCCAGGAATCTAATAATTCTTGTGAGCACAATCAGCAACAGAACCACCCGATATTTCTTGGGTCTTCTCCTTTGTTTCAAGGGTCTGCTCCATCTTTCTGCGATGGACAAGGCGAATGCGGCTCGTAGGCACCCATCTGATTCCTTCTCCACCTGTAGAGATGCAAGCAAATCCTCTCCCCAAGCAGTTAGCCTATCTGGTCCCTTCCATTCACCACTTTCTGGGTCTCTCCACATCACCTGGCGATTATCTAAAGATAGTGGAGCTGCTCGCACTGGACACTGCTCTTCTGGTGGGTTATAAAACCTGTCTGCTGGAGCCAGTGCATCTTTATCAAAGATTAAAAAATTAATGGTATAGAGAACTAAATTTAGAAGTTCTCTAGGGTTACCCGTGGCTCCCCCTTTCTTTTGTTTTTGGAGGAGTGTCTTAATGTCTCTGTTTCTTCTTTCTACTATTGCTTGACCTTGAGGATTGAAGGATATGCCAGTAGTGTGTAAAATCTTATACTGTGCACAAAAGTGTTCAAAATGTTTGGAGGTATATGCCGGTCCATTATCTGTTTTTATTTCTTGTGGCACACCCATAATTGCGAATGCTTGAATGAGGAATTCAGTGACCACTCGGGCTGTCTCTTTTGCTGCTGGTATGGCAAAAGTGAATCCTGAAAAGGTGTCTACCACAACGTGGATAAAAGACAGACGACCAAAAGATTTATAATGAGTCACATCCATTTGCCAGATTTCATTGGGTCTCAAACCACGAGGGTTCTTCCCTGGAGGCAGTGTAGGAGCGTGGAAGGGAAGGCAAGCTGTACAGCTTTTCACTATGCTCCTAGCTTCTTCTTTTGTAATCCCAAACTGTAAACGCAAAGCTCAAGCAGCCTGATGGTATTTAGAATGGGATTCCTGGGCCTCCTGAAATAAAGGCGTACTGGCCAACATAGTTAAAAGGCTATCTGCCTTTGAATTTCCATCAAAAATAGGACCTGGAAGTCCACTATGTGAATGGACATGCAGGATATAAATCTTTCCTGGATGCTTTCTCACTTGCTCTTGAAGTTCCTTAAAGAGCTGATATATATTAGAAGCTGCAAATTTTATTTGGGCTGTGGCAATTCTTTGTACCACACCTACTGAATAGGCTGAATCAGATATTATATTTATGGATAATATAAAATATTTGGGAATCAATTTGCTAAGGGAGGGTCAGGAATTATATGAGCAAAACTACAAAATATCTTCTACACAAATAAAGACAGATCTAAGCAATTGGAAAAATATCAAGTGCTTTTGTATAGGCCGAGCAAATATAATAAAGATGACAATACTATCTAAACTAATCTATTTATAAGAAACTATTTTACTGACTTAGAAAAAATAACAACAATTCATTTGGAAGAACAAAAAGTCAAAAATTTCAAGATAATTAATGAAAAGAAAAGTAAATGAAGGTGGCCTAGCTGAATCAGATCTAAATCTGTATTATAAAACAGCAATCATCAAAACCATTTGGTACTGGCTAAGAAATAGAGAAGTTGATCAGTAGAACAGATCACAGAATAAAATGGTCAATGACTATAGCAATCTAGTATTTGACAAATCCAAAGACCCCAGCTTTTGGGATAAGAATTTACTATTTGACAAAAACTGCTGGAAAACTGGAAACTAGTATGGTAGAAAGTAGGCATTGTCCCATACCTAACACCGTATAGCAAGAAAAGGTCGAAATGGGTTCATGATCTAGACATAAAGAATG
This sequence comes from Antechinus flavipes, assembly GCF_016432865.1. Lineage (NCBI taxonomy): Eukaryota > Metazoa > Chordata > Mammalia > Dasyuromorphia > Dasyuridae > Antechinus > Antechinus flavipes. Next base: position 489,207,911 of record NC_067398.1, on the reverse strand, counting down.
ATATTATAGGATATAATGATATAGAAGAACATAGGATAGTTTACCTTTCAGATCTGTGGAAGAAGAAGGAATTTGTGACCAAAGAAGAACTAGAGATCATTATTGATCACAAATTAGATAGTTTTGATTATATTAAGTTAAAAAGTTTTTGTACAAATGAAATTAATGCAAATAAGATTAGAAGGGAAGCAATAAATTGGGAAAACCTTTTTACATGCAAAGGTTCTGATAAAGGTCTCATTTCTAAAATATATAGAGAATTGACTTGAATTTATAATAGTTCAAGACATTCTCCAATTGTCTTTGAATGCTCAAAGGACATGACAATTTTCAGATGAAGAAATTGAAACTATTTTTACTTATATGAAAAATTGCTCCAAATCATTATTGATCAGAGAAATGCAAATTAAGACAACTCTGAGATACCACTACACACCTCTCAGATTGGCTAAAATGACAGAAAAAAGATAATGACCAATGTTGGAGGGGATGTGGGAAAACTGGGACACTGATACATTGTTGGTGGAACTGTGATGGGATCCAACCATTCTGGAGAACAATTTGGAACTATGCTCAAAAAGTTATCAAACTGTGCATATCCTTTGATCCAGCAGTGTTACTACTAAGCTTATATCCCAAAGAGATTTTAAAGAAGGGAAAGGAACCTGTATGTGTGAAAATGTTTGTGGCAGCCCTTTTTGTAATAGCCAGAAATTGGAAACTGAGTGGATGTACATCAATTGGAGAATGGCTGAATAAATTGTGGTATATGAATGTTATGGAATATTATTATTCTGTAAGAAATGACCAGCAGGGTGATTTCAGAAAGGCCTGGAGAGACTTACATAAACTGATGCTAAGTAAAATGAGCAGAACCAAGTGATCATTGTACATGGCAACAATACTATACGATGATCAATTCTGATGGTCATGGCTCTCTTCAACATTGAGATGATTCAAACCAGTTCCAATTGTTCAGTAATGAAGCGAATCAGGTATATCTAGAGAGAGAACTATGGGAAATGAGTGTGGACCAAAACATAGCATTTTCACTTTCTCTGTTGTTGTTTGCTTGCATTTTGTTTTCTTTCACAGTTTTTTTCTTCCTTCTTGATCTTATTTTTCTTGTGCAACAAGATAACTCTATAAATATGTATACATATATTGGATTTAACATATATTTTAACATATTTAATGTGTATTGGACTACCTGCCATCTAGGGGAAAGGCTTTGCAAGGGTCAGTGTTGAAATATGCATGAATTTATTTTGTAAATAAAAAGATTTAATAAAAAAATAAAAAAACCCAAAACATATGAATGGTTTTTCAACATTTACCCCCGCAAAACGATGTGTTACAATTTTCTCTTCTCTTCCCCCACTCCTACCCATACATACCAAATATTCCAATGTATATTAAACATGGTAGAAATATATGACATACATTTAAAAGAATTTTTTGAATACAGAAATATTTTCTTACTCTCTTCTTAAAATGGAAAGCAATTTGTTATAGGTTATATTTGTATTATTATGTAAAAGTATTTTCATATTAATCATGTTGTGAAAGAAAATACAGACCAAAAGAAATAAACCATGACAAAATCAAAGAAAGTGAAAATAGTATGCTTTAATCTATATTCAGACTTCACCAGTTCTTTCTTTGGGTTAGCATTTTTCCTCATAAGGTCTATAGAATTGTTTTGGATCATTGTATTTCTGAGAAGAGTTTTATTCATATTTGCTCATCTTATAATGTTCCCACTTCTGTGTACAGAATTCTGATTATGCTCACTTTACATAAGTTTATGTAAGTCTTTCAAGATTTTTCTGAATGCATGTTCTAGTCATTTCTTATAATATAATAGTATTACATCTTGTATAATACAACTTCAACTATTCTCCAATTAATGGATATCCCTCAATTTCCAATACTTTGCCACCTCAAAAAAAGTGTTATAAATATTTTTGGATAAGTAGGGGCCTGATCCCTTTTGATCTCTTTGGGATAGACATGGTGATGTTATTGTGGAACAAAGGGTATTTTCTATTTGATTGTCCTTTGGACATAAATTGAAGTTGCTCTTCACATGTACATAATTATAACTTAAATAATTATAATGAGAATACATATGACCACTTTAGGGCACTAATTATTTATATTAATCAGAACCTATTTGAGTAGATCTACTATTTGTATTTGTATTTATAGTTTGTATTTTCTCTATTTAGAATAATATTTTCTAAATGAGATAGGATAGAAACAAATGGTTGAATTTTCATCAAAGATATAAAGGGCTTTGTAAAAAATGTTCTTTACACTGACAATTTCAACTCACTAGGTCCACATAAACAATAACTCATAGAATTGGGTGATATGTTTGCAGAACAATTGTCCATAATTTTTGAAAAATTAAAGTAATATAGCTGCACAAATCTTGTGTCATATATGTGTGTACATATGTATATATACTGTGTGTTTATATGAAGAGTAGAATGTTAAAAAGATAGACTTATGAATTTTATTTGTTTCTGATAAAATTGAAGTACGTATTATCAAAGACATAGTTTGTAAATATTTAGAAAGTACAGAAGGAATCACCAAGAGCTTATATTGCTTCATCAAGAACAGATACAGATTAATTTTTGTTGACAGGTTTATGATAAGGGAAGAGAATACTATAGATAAATTGTACCCAGATTTTAGCAAAATTTTTGACAAAATATCTTGCCCAGTTTTTGTAGACAAGTCAGAAAGATATATGTCAGGTAAAAGCAAGCTAAGTGGATTTGGAATTGGTTGAATGAGTAGATACAAAGAAGAATCATTAATGAATCATTGTCAAGTGAAGAGAACGTGTCTAGTGAAATGTCCTAGGGAGCTGTTTTTGGTCCTGTGTTTCTTAACATTTGAGCAAATATGATAAATAGAGCCATTAATTAAACTTTTATTAAGTTTGCAGATGATACAAAGCCATGAAAAATAGTTAATATGTTTGGGATTGAAAAAGATCTTGAGAAGTTAAAATAATGGGTATGAATTAAATTAAATTAAATTTAATGGGATGGAAGGCATTATTGTACAATGGAAAGAGTGTTGGATTTAGAGTTAGGAAGTCAAGAATCCAAATCCTGTTTCTTACTCTTACTAGCATTGTGACCATGGGCAACCAGATCCTCAGTTAATCTTTTAAGACTTCTCTCTTAAGTTAAAGATGACCTGCAATTTTTTTCTGGTGATGAATCACAGACCCTTGAATTATTAACATAATTTAAGAGTTAAATATAAAATCCTATACTGAAGTTGCAAATATCAACTACACAAATGGAAGTTGAGAGAGCTGCAGTTGAATAACGCCTGAAAATGATTTTGGCATTGAGGAAATTGCAACTTGGTATGAATCAATAGTGTCATGATGACCAAAAAAAAATTATATGATCAAATGTTGCATTAAAAGAGTTACCGAATCCAAAATGAGGGAGACAATGGTTTTGCTATGATCTCACTACACTGGAGTATGTCCATTGGAGAAGTATCAGGATGGTGAGGAGATCAAAAGCTAACCCATGCTAGGATGAGTTGAAATCGCTGGAAACATTTATCCTAGAGAGATGTAAAAAAAAGGACATAGTAGCTGTTTTCATATATTGTAGGGCTATCATGTTGAAGATAAGTTAAACTTGTTCTATTTAGTCCTGAAGGGCAGAAATAGACAAAATTGGTAGAAATTATAGAAGTATTGCGTGGTTTGGTTATTTTCATTTGTGTCTGACTTCATAAATCGATTTGGGGGTTTTCTTGGCAATGATACTAGTTTGTCATTTCCTTCTCCAGCTCATTTTACAGATAAGGAAACTGAGACACAGGGCTAAGTGACTTGTGTAGGATCACACAGCTAGTAAGGTCTGAGGTCAGATTTGAACTTAGGAAAATCATTCTTTCTGATATCAAGCCCAGTGTTCTCTCCATTGTTCCAGCTACCTGTTGAAGTATAGAAGTATATTCTGGCCTAATATGGGGCCAGAGGTGGAAATCATTCTATCCATTATTTATAAAAAAAATTGGAGTGGGTTACTTTCAGGTTATTCCCTGAAGGGGATGATCTCTATCCTAGGAAGTCAATTGGATGACAACTGTTAAATGATGTTATAGAGATTCTTCCTACCTATTCAGGTACAGGTTGCCTACATGACTTCAGGTACAGGTTGCCTACATGACTTCTGAGCTGCCTACATGACTTCTGAGCTACCTACAACTTCTGAGTTTCTGTGACTTTGTGAAGTAATCAAAAAGCTATCAAGATTCATAAGCTGGGTTGTGGTGGCTGTGGGGGTTTATTCATGTCTTTTACCATAAAAGAATGCTACATTGGGATATTCCTATGAGAAGCAAATTATCTTTGTTTAAAGTACTATTCTCTTGCCTCTGTTGATTTTCCTTGTTTTGCCCAAGCTCCTTGAGGTTAGGAACTATTTGAATCAACAGACCTAATACAATGTTGGGCAGGTAATAGGTGCTTAATAAATGATTGCTAAATGAATCCCAGTCCTCTGTGATTTTTAATTGTTCACGAAATCTATTTTCCTGTATAGTCTCCCTATATAGTAATTTGCTGATTGGTGAATTCCAGGCTTTAATCTTTGGATTATGCTACCAGTTAATTTCTTGATTCCAATTTCATAAGACTTGTAGACTTTTTCCTCCCTGGTGCTGAGAATTGTACTTGTTAATCACCTGCTAATCCTGTAGATAGATAAGAACTGTAACTTGGGAAAAGGATTAGACTTTATTATTTAGTCACAGAGGACAGAATTAGGAGAAATTTGGTGGGGAAGGGGAGGAAGTAGGATTATAAGGATTTGGTTCAATTTAAAGGGAAAAAAAACCTTCCTAATAATTAGAGCTATTCAAAGGTAGAGTGAGCTACTTTGAGAGATAGTGAGTTCCCTGTCACCTGAGGTTTTCAAGAGCAAGTTAGGTGTCAATTTGTCAGGAATCTTGAAGAGAAGTTTATGCTTTATAGCTAAAAGGTGTATTAGATAACTAGGGCTCGTTTCATCAAACTTTTAAGATTCTATAAAAAAGCAGGTTAGACAAATTTAGGCTTTGATAGGTTAGAAAGTAATTAACATTTTAATGACTTCAGGAAGAGATTTATGGCAAATTGATTATTTATCCTGAACATTTTTTTCTCCAAAGCTCCAAAAAATCCAGACCTAAAGCTTTAGTCAGATATTGTATATATTTCCAAGAAGAAAGATATTCTAAGTTATATTGAGAGATAATTTCAGTTAGGTAGATTATATTTCTTATATAAACATTTCTTACAAATAGGTTTAAAAAACAACATGCTTTATTTCCCTTTACTGTTTCATAAATTCAGAAAAAAATTTTTCTAATCCATTTTCTTCAAGATGCAATTTGTCTTGTTAGCAAGTGATAGAAATTCAACTGTCCAGAATAGAAGACATCTGGACATTAAAAAAAAATTAATCATTCTGATAAACAAAAATATTTACTGATTGCCTTTTATGTGCATGATATATTCATCAGCTTGTCTACTGTATTCTCTTTGGAATACAATCTAGTAAGTTAGAATATTTCAGGAATGGAAGTAATTAGTACTTTTCTTCTCCCCAAACTGAAGATTGCAAATGATTAACACCTTTTCATCTAGTATGATTATCATCCATACAATTCCATATATTCCTCAATATAACACATACTTGGTAGATGCTAAGACAATATAAATAGATAGGCAATTTAAAGCTTTTGATTTGCTTTCTTTAAGTAATTGATTTATTTTCTCAATGTAAGGAGAGAATATGTAATACATACATTACATTCCAGAATTCCCACAAGTTACTGGATTTAAGAGAGGAATAATGAAGGGCTGAAGCCCTCAAGTGTTTATTTTAATAAAAATTTTCAGTATATCTAAATCAATAATCAAACATATAATTGCCACATCAAGTCAAGTAATAGCCATTCAAAAATTTAAGAATATATTATTTGTTTTTAACATTCTTTTCTTTTTAAAATTTGAGTTCCAAATTCTCTCTCTCACTTGTCCCCCTTACCCATCCATTGAGCATGCAAATAATATGATACCAGTTATACATATGAGATCATGCAATCATATTCCCATATGAGACATTTTTTTAAAAGCAAGAAAAATAAAATGCAAGCATTATAATTGAATTTTATCTCAGAGTTCATCAGTTCTCTCTCTGGAGGTGGATAGTATTATTTAAAAATATGAGTCCTTTGGAATTTTCTTGGATTATTATACTGATCAGAGTGTCCAGTTCATAATTGATCATAATTAGAACATTATTAATGTCTAATGTGTGCAATAATCTCCTGGTTCATCTCACTTCACTTTGAATCAGTTCATTATAGGATTGTCATATTTTACTGAAACCACTTTCCTCCTCATTTTTTTTACAGAACAATAGTACTTAATCACAATAATATGTCATAACTTGTTCAACCATTTCCCAGTTGATGGGTATCTCCTCAAATTCTTTGCCACCACAAAAAGAATTACTATAAATATTTTTGTACATGTAAGTTATTTTTCTTCAACATCTTTGGGATACAGACCTAGTAGTGGTATTGCTGAATTAAAGAGTATGTACAGCTTTAAAATCCTTTGGACATAATTCCAAATTGTTCTCAAGAATGATTGAACTAGTTCACCATTCCACTGGCATTCATTTATGTGTATCTATTTTTTCCTCATCCTCTCTAGCATTTGTTATTTCTGATAGGTGTGAAGTGGTACTTTAGAATTGTTTAATTTACCTTTTTTTTTAAGCAATAGTCATTTGGAGCATTTGTTCATATAACTATAGATAACTTTGATTTCTTCTTCTGAAAACTGCTTGTTCATATCCTTTGACCATTTATTCCTTGAGGAATGACTTATTTTTTATAAATTTGATTCTATTCTGTACTCTGTGTATATATGTGTTTGCATGAGCATAATTTCAGAAATAAGTACTTTATCAGAGAAATACAATATAAACATGTTTGATATTGCTTCATTGTCTGTGGTCCCTTTTAGTAAAATGTAGTTTTTCTTGAGTTTTCTAAGTAGGTCTATTTTTGCTTTCTCTAAGATCATGATTTCTATCTCTGAGGGTTTTTCTTTTTTTCTTAAGTTTCAACTAAAGCATGTTTGAATTTGGTCTATCCCTTTATTTTAATTTTCTGTATGTCCTTATATTTCAAGAATGTCTCTTGTAAATAACATATTGTTGGGTCTTGTTTTCTAATTCATTCTATTATCTTCTTACATTTTATGGGCAAGTTCATGCAATTTAAATTCACATTTACTGTAAAAATCACTAATTGTGTATTTCTATTGGGGTGATTGTGGAGTACAGTTTAACAGAGGCAACAGTACAGCAAGACAGCAGCAGGCTGAATCTTGAAAAAACAACAGTAATCACTGGAAATCACAGAATTTTTAACAGCAGGTTCTGGAGTTCTCAGATCACAGAAAGTAAGGGGGATTAGTAATTTGTCAGAAGATTTCAGTGGTCCTTTGGCTAGCATTAGGTGCAGAAACTCTGTTGTATTACTCATATGAGGATCCAGGCCCCATTCCAGAGTCACAGTCCCAGAATAAGGAGGACCATAAATGCATCAGAGCTGCAGCTTGCAGGGAGACCCTGGTCAAAATTCTAAGGTGAAAAATAGTGCTTATGGTTGCTCACAGACCAGAGTACAATCCAGGAGAGCAGTAAACATATTTCTCCTTAGGTCATATCACTTTGGAAGAATGGAAAAACCTACATATTCCCAGAACTAACTCTTAAAACAACTGCACAACAAATTTGAAGATTGGAAAGTATCTCCTCCTCCCTGGGAGCAAAACCTAACTTTAACTTCAAGTTAAAGGTCAAGAAATAGCCTGGAAAAATAAGCAAACAACAACAAAAGAATCTCATCTTTGAAAGTTATTATGGTGACAGGAAGCTCAAAACAGAAGACAATAAAGTGAATACTACTACATGCAATACATCAAAGAAACATTTAAATTGGTCTTGAATTGGTCCAAAAGAATTCTTGGAAGAGCTCAAAAAAAGATTTGAAAAATTAAATAAGAGAGGTAGGGAAAAGTTGGGAAAAGAAGTGAGAGTGATGCAATGAAATCATTTTTAAAAAGGATCAATGGCTTGGTAAAGAAGGCACAAAAATAATGAAGAAAATAACATCTTAAAAAATAGAATAGACTAAATGCTAAAAAAAAAGGCACAAAACATACTTTTCCCTTAAAAACAGAATTAGTCAAGTGGAAAAACTGTATAAAAATTCACTGGAAAATTTGTTGTTACTGTTTATTTGTTTCTGTCATATCTGACTCTTTATAATCCATTTGGAATTTTCCTGGCAAATAAACTAGAGTAATTTCTCTTTCCTTTTCAAGATAATTTTATAGATGAGGAACTGAGGTGATTTCTAATAGATCAAGGTGCTGTGGTCAATTTGTTGAAGATGATGAAATAGGCACTGTCAAATAAGATATTGGTTTTGGCTCAAAGAGGGAATAACTTAATTATTCAGTTGGGCATAGAAATGTATCTTACCGTATAAAGAAGTAGGAGAAAAGAGAAAGAAAAGGGAGGGGCTGGATTGTAGGAAGGGCAAAACACTAGGAGATAGAAGTAAGAGAAGGGGTGATAGAAGGTAGGGCAGGTAGAGGATGGAGTGGGTTAAAAACAAAATACTACTAAGAAGGGACAGTATGGAAAGAGAGAACAAAATTATATACAGGGAAGAAAATAGCATGGAGAGAAAAATGGAGCTGGTAATCATAACTGTGAATGTGAATGGGAAGCATAAAGTGAAAGCAAATAGCAGAGTGGATTAAAAACACAATCAAACAATATGTTGTTTACAAGAAACACATTTGACACAGAGAGACACAAATAGTGTAAAGGTAAAAGTCTGGAACAGAATTTTTTATGCTTCAATGGAAGTAAAAAAAAAAGCAAGGATAGTAATTCTGATATCAGATAAAGCAAAAGTAAAAATAGATTTTAATAAAAGAGGTAAAGAGGGAAATTATCTCTTGATAAAGGGTAGTAAACAATGAAATAGTAACTATATTAAATGTATATGTATTAATTCCTAGAAAAGGGCTTCTTCCTGAAGCTTAAAAAAAACTAACTGGAGTTAACCCAGCGGTTTTTCTCTGCACTATAAGTATAGACCAAGCACTCAGAATTTGGTGGTTTCTGAGCCTGAGATGATGGTGGGATTTCGTTTACTCTACTCACATGAACAAGTAAAGGTGTAATTGGGCTGGAGAGAAATATTGTGGTCATAGATTTCTGTTTTCTCTTCATGTCCCTTGAACTTGATGGTCCCAAGTGTACCTGTCTGTCTGGCAGAGGAGAATGCTGGTAAGCATCTTCAGTGGGAAGCATCACAAGAATATCTAAAGATTAGATGGGGAAAAAGGGGTTGAACTCATGTGAACAGACGGGAATGTGGGAAAAATAAGAAGTCAATGCTTTGTTATTTTCTGTCACTAATTATGTAGTCTAACCTCTCTCTGGTCTCCTTTCCAACAAGCTTCTTCATTCTTTTTTGAAGCATCAGGCAACAGTTCTAGTAATCTGATTCAAGCAAGCTTGGAATCTTCTTTGATATGGATGAGAGTACAAAAGGAATGTAAAATCTGAAAGTTTATCCAGTCCTGCATCCATTCTCTACTTCAGATCAGTGATGAGGTGCCCAACTGGGGGAGAAGATTGGAGACAATAAGTCCTGAGACACATTAACCTTCGATGAATCTATCACTCTATTCATCTTCCCCTTGATGACCTGTGAAACTGCTATCACACACACTGTTGGTTTGATATTCTGACATGTTCTCATCAGAGTTAACATGACAGCCACTGCTTCTTGGCAGATTTGAAACCTTTGCTATAATTCCACTTTGACACTTTGAGTTTTTGTTGGAGGCTAGCAACTACCTTCATCTCATGTACAAGGTACATTCTCAGCAAAGGAGCCTGATTCATGCCAGGAATGCTGTTTACTCTTTAAGATGGCATTGAGAACGATGTTCTTTGGCCACCACTGTGTCATCAGAGTCACTGAAGTTGATGACCGCAGCTCCTTCAGAGCCTCATCCAAGCTAGATTCTAACACTTCACTATAGCAGTATTTTCTTTTTGACCTGGAAACTCTGAATTTTGGGATTATAGTATTATTGGGAATATTCATTTTGAGATATATTTCAAGAAATAATTGGTAGATTATTTCAATTTCCACTTTGTCCTATAGAGCTAAAATTTCAAGGTAGTTTTCCTTGATAATTTCTTGATAATCTCTTTTTTTGGTCATGATTTTCAAGTAGTTCAATAATTGTTAAATTCTCACCTTGATCTATTTTCCAGGTTAGTTGTTTTTTCATTGACATTTTCATATTTTCTTCTTTTAACTTTATTTTTTATTTCTTCTTATTTTTCATGGAGTCATTAGTTTTTACTTGCCCAATTTTAACTTTTAAGAAATTATTTTCTTCATTAAGTTTTTGCATCTCCTTTCCCATTTGGCTAATTCTGCTTTTTAAGGAATTCTTTTCTTCAGTGAATTCTTGTGCTTCTTTTATCATCTGATCAATTCTGTTTTTTAAGATATAACTTTTTCCAGTATTTTTTATGTCTCTTTTCACAAATCTGTTATTTTTCATTATTTTCTTGCATCATTTTCATTTCTTTCCCCCAATTTTTCCTCTATTACTCATATTTTTTTTTAATGCTTCTAGGAATTTTTGGGGGGTTGGCTTTAATTAGCATTTTTCTTTGAGATTTTTTTTGGTAGGTACGTTCACATTGTTGTCTTCTTCTGATTTCATATTTTGGTTTTCCCTGCCACTGCAGTAAGTTTTAATGACCAAATTTTTTTATGTTGTTTAGTCATTTTCCCAGCCTATTTCTTAACTTTGATCTTTATATTAAAGTTGGGCTCTGTTCATGTGGTGATAGGAAAGCACTGTATCAAGTTTTAGGATTTTTAGTGCTGCTGTTTTCAGAGCTACTTCTGGGGATCTACAAATTTTTGCTGCTACTAAGATGATGTTATTTTGAGAGAGGTATGCTTTCCTCGTCTTCACACTTTATCCAGGAAGATCCCTTGAAGCCACATGTGCTAGTGCTTCTTTTTGCTTTAGAACTGTGATTAGGGATTCTGCTTTCTTATGATAGATCAACAGTGTTCCTCTGGACTCTGAACCTGAGACCCCGAAATGCATATAGGCAATAATCAGCACCACTTATACCCAGTACAGTACTCAGCTCCTGCTGCTGCCTCTGTTACCACTGCTACTATGGGCTCTGTAGACCTCCACCAGATTTTTTCCTGGTCTTATAGACTTCTTCTGTGAACTTAATAAGTTTTCATAGGGTATAAATATCTAACCCTGATTTTTTTGTTAACTCTGACATTCCAAAATTTGACTTGAGGTGTTATTTAAAAGTTGTTTAGAAGGGAATGTTGGGAGAGGTCAGCTGCTTGCTGTCCCTAATCTGCCATTATGACTCTGCCAAATAATACTTATTTTCAACCTTTAGGCACAAATGAGCATGATCCTTCTTAGATTCCTGTATGAATCAACAGTATACCACAATATTCAAAAATGTTATAGGAATTCAGGTTATATTAAAGAAGCATGGTCCTGCCATATTTTTCTAAGACCAGACATCTAGAGGTCTCTAGGACACTAGTATATGTCCAAAGAAAATAAATCAGGATGATGGTTGTATTTAGTATTTCTTTATAAGGAAAGTCCCCAGAAAATTCATGTACTGAGGGAAGTCTGTCTGATGTGGTATAATTGGAAAACTCCTTACTGAGTCCTAAAGGTTATATCACATAACAGCCAACTATCTTTTATCTCTTGGTTCATCTTGTAGCTCATTATGGTCCCAGTTCTTGCTATTGCTAATTTTTTTTGCTGCCAACTCTGATGAACTTCCACCCTAAAGCTCTTTTCCATTATTATTATTGCACATCATTTTAGTGACTCACATCTATTGATATTCATCTTTTTCTTTTGGTTCTGAACTTTATAGCTATCATTCACTGATGTTATACATTACTCCTGTATTTTGCTCTGGCTGCTGCTTTAGAGAAATATCGTTTCTCCTTTAACGGGAGACTCAGAACCATCATGCCTAGGAATAGTCAACATATTTCCAGTCAATTGTTAGGTTTACACATTTGCTTGGTTACACAAAAATACCAATTGCCTCAAAGTTCCCACAGTCCTTAAGAAGATATCAAGAACATTGGAAAAAGAAAGGCAAAAGTTAACAGCTTCCTGCTTTCCCAGCAAAGCCCTACCTCTTCCCTCCTAAAATATTATTAATACCATATTTATTAGCTAGTCATAATATTTTAAAACCAAATTTAATAATACATAATCAAATAGCCTTGTTCTTACACTTTATGATATTTGCATCTTCCTTAGTTCATTTATAATTATTACTATCTAATTTCCAACTTTGACCAAGTTAATATGATATTAAAAAGTAAATTCTTTTAAAAAATCTACAAAAAATAGACTAATAGAGTCTCTTGAGGGAATTGTTTCAAATAATGGCTACAATTTTGATTTAGAATTAGCAATTTTTCTAAGTAAATGTACTTCTAAAACACTTTGAGATGATTTTAAAATGCTTATTTTCTTAAGTAGTTTCAAGCATTCTTCTGAAAATTTAATTGTACTTCTATTTTGTTAAGCAACCCTTCCCTTACCAAACAGTGCTATGGTGAAATGTAGCTCACTTGCCATCTGAATGATTAAAAATTCACAATTTGTGGAGGCTGAATAAATGAGATTTAACTAAATTTATGATGTTTCAAATATGACTAGTGAAATATCTCATTAGAAGATAAGAAAACTTAATTAAAAGTGAGAGGAATCATGATCTATGGAAGGGTCACTGCATATGCCATCAGTAGCTCATGAGTTTAAAGTACATTTTAAATTCTTATTTGTTGAGTGACACAGGACAAATCACTCAACAATTCTTTTTCTCGGTTTCTTCATCTATAAAATTATGAGGTTGGAGTCAATGGTATCTAAGGTCTGTTCTACTTTAATTGTAGTATCAAATATTAATTACATAAAACTCGTATTAATATGTTTCTAATGTGAATACAAATAGATATAGCATTAGCAAATCCTAATGGATAATAACCATTTATGTGAAATTTTATGTAATCATTGTTATCAGGATCATGACCACCACCAATTAAATTGCAAACCACTTTAGTGTGTGCTGAATATTATAGTAAATACTTTTGAATATAATTTTAAAAATATTTAAAATTTTGATTTTTGAATTATTTTCAGGAACCTTTTAATTCAAATATTCTCAGGAAGAAAAATTTCCCAAACTTTGGGGAGTTAGAGATTTAAAAAATCTCTGTATAACTAGGACAGGGGTCTCAGGTCTTTTTAATCTTCAGCATTTCTGGCACTATTATAAAAGGATCTTACATTACTCTCTTATATGAATTATCACTTGTTACCTGGCTGCTTCTGCACATTTTTAAAAAAAAAAAGTGAGTTAATTGGTGAATTATTTGTTTATCCCATTTTGTTTCTTTAGACAAAAGCTGATTTTTTTTTTTTTTTTTTTACCATATCATGCCTCCTTGCCAAGCTTATGGTGTTTCCCAGATATCTTACCTATGTATTCTTTCTGACTATGTGGCCTGTAGTCTATTCTCATGACACAATCTGTTGTCTGATTGACTTTTGCACTCAAAGTCTCCTTCATGTTCCCTGACCTGGCTTCTGGATTTTCCCAGGAGTTTATTTTCTAAAATGCAGTGTTAACCCTTGCCCTCCCCCTCTTCCCATCCCCCCTTTTTTTTTAACCAATCCTATTTCTTTTGATCAAGATACAGAGCTTTGGTCTAGTGATGGTTTTTTAACTGACAATATTCCAGTGATAGCTATGAGGTACCTAATTTGCCTCTCTGATTGAGTGGAGAGTTCCTTTTGTATATTGCCTAAACTCTGGGGCATCTGTATTTAGGAGATTCACATCATGACCTTTACTTCTGCCTCTTTTCTTGGATTTTGCTCTTTTAAATTTTTATATAGCTTAGAAGTTCTTCTTCCTTCTTTGTGGATACTTAAAAAAATAAATTTAACTTGGAAAGTAAATATAGACAGCCTTCTACCTTCCCCATCCTGTATTTTTGTTGTTGTTGTTTAAAGCTTATTTTTATTTTATTCATAAGACACCAAGAAAATATATTCTTGCATTCTTTCTTACGTGATGTATTCTTATATTCTTTCTTAGGTGTACTCTGTCTCTGACTAGGAATCTGTCATCCCCATCTTGTAATCTAGAAATCCAGTTCCATTCTCAGACATCACTTTCTTAGTCATTTGTACATTTCCAAATTATTTTTTCTCTTCTGTCTTTCATTTCTTCAATAGGCAGTAGCAAGGTTATAAAAGACATTTTTTTTCTTGTCCAACCAGAAGAGAAAGAAAAGAAGGGCAAAGGAATGAGCATTTATTAAGTACCTACTTGGTACTTGGTACTCTGTTTTTAAATGTTTTACAATTATTATCTTAAGACTTCATTGCCAGTAAAACTTTTTAGGTTCCTTCCAGAAATATCATTTGTACCCACACCAATCATCAGAAGTTGGTAGTTATGAAATTCTCCATGCAGAAGTGGAGATGTGAATTGAATCTTAAGGAGAGCAAAGAATTCTATGAGGTGTGGTTGGAGAAGGAGTGCATCCCAGGTATGGGGAAGAGCTTTCACAAATGGAAAGAAGATGGGGTTAGATTGCTACATGTAAGGAACATCAAGAAAGTTAATTTCACTATCATAGAGAATGAGGATCAAAATAATCTGTACTATTTGGGAAAATAGATGGCGTCATATTTTGAAAAACTTTATACTTTAGAAGAGTTTATACTTTATCCTAAAGAAGATAGGGGATCATTAGAGATCATTGAATTGAGGAAAGGGTATCAGGGAGAAGCATGTAATTACAGTACACCTATACTTTTTGGAAAGTCACTTTGGTTTCTCTGATAAAGATGAATTTGAAAGAAGAGAAATTTTACTAATGGAAAGTAATTTTCTTCAAGACTCTTAGAAAAAGCTTTTGCATTAAAAAGGTTGCCTTACCCTTCTGGTCCAATATCATTGTTCCTTACCATTTACTATTTAGATTCCCTTGCTTTACATTCCAGGTAAAACAATTCAAATATATCCTATATTTGTCTGTTCTTATGCATTATCTCACATTGTTCTTTCTTCCTGAAACAATAAAATCTTAGTAATAGATTAATTATAAGTAGCAGAATAAAAAAAGTATAGACTAGAAATAGAATAGCTCAATAGAATAGTAAGTCATTTTTCCTTCTTTAACTATAGATTTAATTCTTTTTCTTCCATTTTCCAGTGTTGCTGTTCAAAGCCTTTTATTTCATATTCTCTTCTCCAGAATATCAAGTGCTCATGAGTAGGCCGAGCTAATAAAATAAAAATGACAATACTATTTAAATTAATCTACTTATTCAGTGCCATACCAATCAAACTGGCAAGAAATTACAGAGCAAGAAAAATAGCAACAAAATTCATCTGGAAGAACAAAAGGTTGAGAATTTCAAGGGAATTAATGAAAAAAAAATGTCATTGAAGGTGGCCTAGTTGTACCAGACCTAAAACTGTATTATAAAACAGTGGTCATCAAAACCATTTGGTATTGGCTAAGAAATAGAGTAGCTAATCAATGGAATAGGCTAGATTTACAGAACAAAATTGTCGATGTCTATAGTAATCTAATGCTGATAAATGCAAAGACTCCAGCTTCTAGGCTAAAAATTCACTATTTGACAAAAATTGTTAAAATTGGAAATTAGTATGGCAGAAACTAGGCCCCCACACCTAACACCCTATTCCAAGACAAAGTCAAAATGAGTTCATGATTTAGATGTAAAGGATGATAATGTAAGCAAATTAGGAGAGCAAAAGATAGTCTACCTCTCAGATCTGTGGAGAAGAAGAAATTTATAACCTAGAAGAATTAAAGAACATTATGAAATATGAAATGGATAATTTTGATTATATTAAGTTAAAAAGTTTTTGTACAAACAAAACCAATGCAGCCAAAATTAGAAGGGAAGCAGAAAATTGGGGGAAAAAATTGACATTCAAGGATTCTGATAAAGACTTCATTTCTAAAATATATGGAGAATTGACCCAAATTTATGACACTACAAGCTATTTTCTAATTGATAAATGGTCACAGGTTTTCGGATGAAGAAATAAAAACCATTTCTAGACACATGAAAAAATGCTCTAAATAGCTATTTATTAATGAAGTGCAAACTAAGACTACTCTGAGGTACCACTCTACCTCCCAGATTGGCTAAGATGACAGGAAAAGATAATGATGAATGCTGGAGAGGATGTGGGAAAACTGGGACACTGGTGGAATTGTGAACTGATTCAACTATTCTACTGGGTCTGTATCCAAAAAAGATTTTGAAGGATGTAAAGGGATCAAGATGTGCAAAAATGTTTGTAGCAACCCAAGAACTGGAAACTGAGTGGATGCCTGCTAGTTGGGGAATGACTGAATAAGTTATGACATATGGATGTTAATGGAATATTATTGTTCTGTAAGAAATGATCAAAAGGATGATTTCAGAAAAGCCTGGAGAGACACATAATTTGATGCTAAATGAAGTCAGTATAACCAAGAGAGCATTGTAGACAGCAACAAGAAGAATATGTAATGATCAATTCTGATGGACTTGGCTCTTTTAAAGAAAGAAGTGATTCAAGCCAATTCCAATGGATTTGTGATGAAGAAAGATATCTTCATCTAAAAAGAAGACTATGGGCACCGAATGTGGATCATAACATAGTATTTGCATCTTTTTGTTATAGTTTCCTTGCTTTTTTTTCTTTCTTATTTTTTTCCCTTTTTATTTGATTTTTCTTGTGCAGCATGATAAATGTAGAAATATGTATAGAAAAATTGCACATATTTAACATATATTGGATTGTTTGCTGCCTAGAGGAGGGGGATAGAAAGGGAGGGATAAAAAAGTACAACACAGGGTTTTTCAAGGGTGAATGTTGAAAACTATCTTTGTATGTATTTTGAAAATTAAAAGCTGTTATTAAAAATAAAAAAAATACTTTCATCATTCTAGAGACTGCCAGGTGTTGAAGAAACAAAGATGAAAAATAAAACAGTCCCTGTTCTCAAGAAGCTTATATTCTACTAATACAATGACTTATAACCATGGAATTCCTACACATGCTTCAAGGACCCATATAAATGCCATGTCCTCCAAAAGGCTCTTCCTAATCTCTGGAGTTGGTGATAAATTTTCCTCTCATTCCTATTGTGATTTTATTTTGCAACTCTCTTAAGCAGTTAATGTTTACATTTCTAGCATTATAGCTAGCATTTTTTTATAGCATTTTTTTTCAGGAGTAGAGAGTAGGTAAATCAAGCTTTATGATTCATTGGTTAAAGAAATTCCATTTCAGGGAAATCCATGCCCCAACTATACAGAGACACATTGTCAGTGAGAGATTAATTGACTTACCCAGGGTCATATAATCAGCATTGTCATAAAAAAGGTGTAAACCCAGGTCTTTTAGGTTGGGTTTTTTTATTTTTTTCATTATGTCAGAATGTGTTCCTACTAGCCTTTATTGATGTTTTTCACCTTTATTGCACTGTAACTTCTAAAAGGAAAGGTATTGTGTCTTATCTAAATCTTGTATTTTCTTAAATTCCAAGTAAAGAATTTTTGGTAAAAAGCATGATCCCTTCAAATTTGAAAAGGAAAAGAAATAAGGAAGTTGTAAGATAAATATTGAAAAAAATCATTAGTGTCTACTTAATACTGAAATCTATTATGTCATAGTAAGACAGCCAGCAGACACAGTGGATAGAGTCATGGGCTTGGAGTCAGGAAGATCTTAATTCAAATATAGCTTTAGATACTTACTAGGTATATGAGCTTGGGAAAGTCACCTAACCCTCCTTGCCTCAATTTCCTCATTTAAAAAATGAACTGGAGAAGGAAATAGTTAACCACTCCAGTATCTTTGCCAAGAAAACTTCAAATGGGGTCATAAAGAACTGAATATTACTGAAATGCCTGAATAACAACAAATATCAAACCACTTAGAGAAAAGGCGCTTAAGATAAAGATGGCCAAAGAATCCTATTTCACATCATGTAATTTGTATATAAGTGATATGGGCACTTTGAATGCAATAAATCAGAAATATCAGTGACTATAATTGCTTAATAACTATGAGGTAAATGTACATTCCCTAGTTATGGTTGCAGAAATATAGATTTTGCTTTGTCTTTATGAGAGAAATGTAAGTCATCTCATTTAAGACTTTTTGCTTTGGATTGTTAGGGTAGCTGAGCTGAGTGTACAGCTTAGAGCTCATAAACTGATAGAAAAACCTCTGACTGAGTTTTGTAAGAGACCTCAGAGCTTTCCTTGCTACCTGTTACCAGAAAGAACTGATTAAAGGAAGGCAGATTGCCTTTGTTGATTGCAAGAATTGAAAAAAAGGAAGAAGGTTTTTGCCTCTTTCATCTCCTGCTTGGGAGGAAGAATTCCCTCAGAGTGTTAACAGAGAATCCAGTGAAAAACAATCCTATTTATTTGTATTATGTAGCCTGTTTCGGAGGGGGGAAAATATAGCATCACTTCTGTGATATGTTGTCTTATGCAATATCTATACTTACATATATACTTCTTATCTATGACTCTATTAATTTGTATCCACATGCCCCTCCACAGCATACATCAGTGGGAAGGTATATTCCTGGATTATGAGTGAAATGTTATTATCATTTTTTCATCTTGTTTGAATTATTGAATCGGAATCACATGAGTAAGGTCTCAGGGGATTCAGTATATAGTAGTAGGTGAGTCTTCCTTAGAAGGGTTGCTCTTAGATCCCTGAGAAAGTGAGTTGCATCATTATTTACCCTCTCTGAGAACTCCTGATCTGGCAGTATTAGTTTATTTTGGATGAGCAAACTAATCCAGAAAGAAAGAGTTGAGAGATAACATAAAAGGGGAGTCAGGAGTCACTTATATATTATGAATAGTCAAAGCTTAATAATTATTTGCTGAATGAATGAATTAATCTTAAATGCATCATATGCATTGTGATCTGCCATTTTTATCAGTAATAAATTTCAGTGACTTGGCTGATGCCATGGAACTGTTTAATAGTTTAATATGTAAAAGAAGAAAGAAAATAATGGAAAAATTATTTGAAAGATGGTTTGCATATTATAACTTGCTTATTAACATTCTTTTAATTGGATCTTTGCTAAGATTATCTAAAAAAAAAAACTAGATGACCACCTAAATTACACCTTTACTGAATTGAATGACAAAATCTGACTGGACCTATGATTAATCTTGAAAAATAAATCTTCACAAAGTTTGTGAGAAATACATACATGTGAAAAATCTTTTCTTATAGTTTTTGATTAAATGATATAATCAAACATTTACTTGAGTAAACTGGAAGAGCATTCATTGAAACTTTAAGTGAATGGAAATGTTTTGTTTGTTTTTGCATTTTATTTGTAGAAGAAACAGAAAACTTGAATAAACCCAAGCATTAAAAGGCATAGGTAAAGAATCCAATTTCCATGCAATTTGCCAAATATATATACACATATGTGTGTATATATATATATATATGTATACACACATACTTATATATGTACATATATGTGTATATGTTTCCATCTTTATTTAGCATCCACCACTTTCATATTATACTGTAAGTTTCAAAATAAAAGCTTTGAGTCATTGCTAGAGTCTCAATTATCAAAGAAAAATCCAATTATGTTAAGT
This sequence comes from Antechinus flavipes, assembly GCF_016432865.1. Lineage (NCBI taxonomy): Eukaryota > Metazoa > Chordata > Mammalia > Dasyuromorphia > Dasyuridae > Antechinus > Antechinus flavipes. Next base: position 489,187,978 of record NC_067398.1, on the reverse strand, counting down.
GAATTACACTTAATATGTCAGTACAGCAGACCAAATCCTTTCTTCTCTTCCCTTCTTTGATCTAGAGAATTTTTAAGGTCCTCTCTGATGCTAAAATGTTATGATTCCATCATTCCACATTAGTTGTGCTAAAAAATTATTATTAAAATAATTCCAACAACAATTTGAAACAGAAAGTATGAGCTCAAGTTAACCTGAAAAATTACTTTAACATTTCCTAGATATTCTGCTTATTTGAGATTTCACTTAAAAAAGGGACTAATGATCACAAATAATTATTGGTGTACTTCACTGGTATTAGCAAGGTGGCAAGATGCTTTTATAGATGCAGAGCATATCACCAGGATCTCAGTCATAGAAGGTAAAAAAGGATTGGAACATATAGTTAATATATAGGCCCCATCATTGTCTCCATCTTACTTGAGTAGGGCACTAGTTGAGAAGAGGAAACAGAATTTTGATTGTCAGTTTCAGAAATTAATCATTTTCTTTTCAGATCAATAAGCATTTTGTTTAGCAAATGATGGTAACATCAGCCACCCCATAGAGTACTATAAGTCTTTTCACCATTGAAATTAAATCTAGTCCATAGTTCTCTGAGGACCCAACTTGTGAAAGACAACAAACTGCATTCATCATATCCACATATTTAATATTAAAAACCTCACCATGACAATAGATACAACAGCAGGAAACAAATACAATTAGCAGAGGAAGCATAGATAAAACATTTAAACCCACAGCTTTATGTATTTGCTCAATGATTCGTTAAAACCTAACTTTCCAATTCATCTGTCTCCAGGTGTCCTCCATTTCAATACTAGATCTTATTTTCCTCATCAGATTTTGTGCCACTGGAACATTTGAGAAAATAAAGACTGTACCTTCCTAAATCACATGAAGCTTCAAAGAGCATAATATCTTGTGATATTTTTTACATAAGAAGGCCTATTTTACTTCAGAGAAACTTTTGCATGCACCTACATAATGCTACTACCTGAAGCTTATGTAATATCTATTATCTGAGGAGTGGCAATGTATTACCAAGATAAACTCATTTATCCCTACAACAGTATTTTGATATTACCACTGTGAGCTTCATTTTACAGATGAAGACATAAGACACTGCAAGATTAAGTGGTTTCCTTGGGGTCTAATGGTCAGTCAATGATCAAGTAGAGACTATAATTCACGTCTGACTCTCCAAGTTCATTTTTTTTTTATCTACTAGAGCACATTGCTTTTGTTAGAGGGATAGCCTGAGCAATAATAATGTTATGCAATATTGTCAAATGACTGTTTTCTACCTCTACCTCTTAAAAGGGAATGAAAGAACTTTCTATCCCAAGAGTGCATACAGAAATTAGGCATAGCTGCACTATTATAGTTCCTGATAATATCCCTAATGTTCTTTAAGGATGGAGGGAGAAAAGGAAAACTTCTGAAGCACATTAAGACAACTAAACAATTAATTCATAACTCCAAAACAACTACCAAAATAAATTCCTTAAATTTTTGAATTTATCACCCTATATTTTTCCTGTTACTTCAGTATCATTTATACTATCTCCTAAAAATACTACCTTGATTAGAGTCCCATATTTTCTCAAGCACAGATCATCAAATCTCATTCTTTACAACTGACTTTCACATGCTACTTCATCAATATTTTCCCCCCATATGTTGCCATTATTCCAGCAACCCTTTTTCCTGAGGTGTCCCCCACTCTTCCCAGAAGTGTGACCTCTGTAACTTTCTTTTCTCTATTCACTCCCATGTTTTATTTCCACTCAGGAGTCCTTACTTCCTCTTCAGATAAGATCACTGCATAATGAGACTGTCGAATTTATAGTGCAACAATTGAAGAAGCCCTATAAAGTCTCCCTTGTGTTCCAGAAGCACTGGAGGAGATGAGGAAAACAGCAGCCTGCCAAATGACTAAGAACCTAAAGTTCAGTTTTAAAGTAATTTCTGTCCATTTTATCAGTCTTATTCTCTGAGTCTGGCATCAATCATTTGTTGCTCCTGGTGAGAACACAAACCATTCAGTGACAAAGCACAAACAAGGAGATTATTAAAACCTCTTAAAAGGGAATAAAAAAGTCTTCTATTCCAGGAGTGCTTAAAGAAGATAGGCATCTTATAATCCAATCTTATTTTCCTTGCTAATATCCCTAATTTTCTTTTTAAGGGAGGAGGAGGAAAGGGGATTTTTTTTTTTTTTTTTTGCAAGCACATTAGGTAGCTATCAATACAACAAAATACTTATTTTTGTTTTGTGAATATCTCTTGGGAATAAAGAATATAGTCATTTTCCTTCATAAATATTTTTGTAAGTATCATATATTGCATTGAAAAGTGCATCATCATTCATATTATACAGGGATAAGGATTAGACCTGTGATTTTGTTGATAAGGAAAATCACAAATAAAGAGACATCATTTATTAATGCCCATGGATATCTTTGCACCTTTGTTTTAGAGGGTTGCCCAGATCATTGAGAGATTACCTAACTTCTGGTCATAAAGTCACAATATATGTCAGAGGCAGAGGCCAGGTCTTCCTGGACTGAGGTCAGCTCTCTATCCACAAAGCAACACTAATTTACATATATAATACATATGCTAGCATTATATGTCACATATTATTTTATGTGAGCAATTTACAATTTAATGTTTTTTTGTAAAATGTAAAGGAAGAGATAATGTTCTATAATAATACCACTCATATGATTATTTGTAGGTTTAGGGATTCTTACATAAAATTTCTTTTTACATTTAAATAATGGTGTCAATGTGATAAGATCAATGACATAAATTAATATAAAAAACTGTATAACTGATAGCAATGTGTTTCAATTCAGATATTCAAAAGTGGTATTTTTTTCTTCTAATTTGAAGGATCAAATGTACATAGATAATATTTTCTTCCCTGAAGTTTTCTTAGTTTTCCATTGCAGTTGTCTTGCAGTTTTAGAATGTTATTCTACCGCTGTGTCTTTAAATGTGCATGGAAGTAAGCAGCCTAGAATGCAAAATGGATACCTGAAAGATAAGGAAATACATAAATAGTGAACTTGGAAGCTTAAGATAGCAAAATGAAAATGAAAAATGAAACTGGGTCATATGAAAGCTAACTATTTAACTCAAACACCAAATAGGAAAGATCTTTACTGAATTATTGACCTAATTGGGATATGTTTGTATTATCTCTTTATGTAAATATAGCATATGCTATTAGAAGAAACACTAAAATAAAAGTCAGAATGTCTGAGTTTTAATTCTGGTTTTGCAGCCTATTTATTAGCTGTATTGCCCATGGCATGTAATATACATGCTCATCAGGTTTCTCATTTGTTCATCTCCCAGGGCTGCTTTAAGGAATAAATGAACTAGGTATTTCAAAATGCCTTGGAAACTTTAAGGTGCAACACAAGGTGTAAATATATTAGTCTTGAAAATGGGGAGTAGTCCATATCTATGATTAAGTTGATATAGGTCTTTTGTACTTAAAGGATCACTGGGCCTTATCCTTTGCAATTTGGCTGAATCCTGTGTAGTCTTGAATGTTACTAAAGATTCTATTACTGGTTCCTCGCTGTTACAGAATCCTAAGAACCACTTAGGGTCTTTCTAGCCACTTCAACTTAACTTTTCTCTTTGTATTGTCTGTTGCTCTGTTATTCTGTTTCTCACAACAGAAATGTCTCAATATTCTCTTTTTATTGCCAATACTTAGAATAATGCTTTGCACATAGCAAGCATTAAGTAAATACTTTTTAAAAAAATTAATTTCTTGTGAAATCTATGTATAAGAGGAAGAAGGACTTGAATTTAGACTTTTTTGATTCTGACTAGTCTTCCATCAAGCAAGCTATGCTGTTTCTCTCTTAAATGTATCATCAGTGTTTTAAGACTCATGCATTATATTTAAAAAATCCAAAATAAAAACTCTGCAACAATAGGAAATTTAGCAGTTTTGGAGTACAGGAAGGCAAATTGAAGGTGGAAAATATTTTTAATGCTAGATTTTCTGCTTATGTAATTTTTTCAGAGTCATGATGTTAGTTTAGTACAGAACATTTTATGGATCTTCTTCAAACAGTGTTTCTGAGATGTATTTAAAAATATGAATGCACTGTGCAGCTTTTCCTGCTGTTTTCTGTGAGTATGAGATGGAAACACTGGCTTATGTTCCATGACTTTGGTTTGAATTGGGGCCACCTACATAGCATCCTGCTGATGGTATTTAAACCACAATCTACACTTTTAAACAGATAAAATGTTCAAAGGAAAAAGCATAAAATTCAAAAGAAAAATGTGGAAATTTTTTGATAAAAAAGTATTATCCCATCTGGTAAAGCAGAGAACAAGGCAAATTTTATTTTAGAAAGTAAACAGGTGTCCCCACAGAATTGGTAACAATAACATATCCAGGTTCTTAAAAAGCAAAAACAACAAAAAAGCTTATGGACAAATTTATTTTTCACTTAAGATAGTTAATAACTCTTTTCTTCCTGGAAAATAATCATGATTAATACAAGTGACTATATTTAATGAGCCATTACTTAACAAGGGCTAAAGATAAATGGATGTATAAGAAGTAGTACCTACCTTCAATAGTCTTATTATATGGTTGAAGAAAAAATGACATGAAATATGCAGAATGAGACATTCATCTTTAGACTTGGATAATATGGGCATTTGTTTTTCTTGACTATGTATATTTATTGTAGGATTTCCCCTCTTTTCCCATCCTGGGTCGGGGAAAATAGGAGGGAGAAAAAAAAAGATAACTGAAAAAAATATAAAAAACCTAGTTGAGTAAACACATGATATATACTTAAAATTAAGAATGTCAGATATCATAGTCTAAAAATTAAATAGATGGTTTAGATCACAGTATCCTATATTTGGAGGTAAAAGAGTACTAGAAATACTCTAGTGTAATATTCTCATTTTACAGATGAAGAAATTGAGGCCCAGATTAAGTGACTTGACTAAGTTCAAACAGATAGAAAATATTAGATATTGCATTGCTCAGAGATTCTAAGTCTTCTAAAATTGTTGTCATATAAATTGTTCTTTTTGATTTTGCTTATTTCACTTTAGATTCCATGATTCTTTGAATTATCTCCTTAATTATTTCTTGTAGTATAATAATATTTTATTGCAATCATATGACATATAATTTATGCATTCCCAAATTGATGGGCATCCCATTAATTTACAGAAACATATATAATTCTCTTTTAATTCCCTCTTAGGGATTAGGAAGTTTATTTACTTTGGAGTATTCTTTTTAAAAAAATTTATTATAGCTTTTAAACATATGCATATGTATAAACATATGCATGGGTAATTTTTCAACATTGATCCTTGCAAAACCTTCTGATCCAACTTTTCCCCTCCTTCCCTCCATCCCCTTCCCTAGATGGCAGGTAGTCCAATACATGTTAAATATGTTACAGTATATGTTAAAAACAACATCTATCTATCTATCTATATCTATATATCTATATCCATATCTATATCAATAAAGATCTATAAAGAAAGCTAAAAAAAAAAAAAAACCTGAGAGGGAAAACATAAATGCAAGCAAACAACAACAGCAAGAGTGGAAATGCTATGTTGTGGTCCACACTCATTTTCCAAAGTTCTCTCTCTGGGTGTAGCTGATTCTCTTCATTACTGAACAGTTGGAACTGGTTTGAATCATCTCATTGTAGAAGAGAATCACACTTGTCAGAATTGATCAGCATATATTATTGTTGTTGAAATGTATAATGATTTCCTGGTTCTGCTCATTTCACTTAATATCAGTTCATGTAAGTCTCTCCAGGCCTTTCTGAAATCATCCTGCTGATAGTTTCTTACAGAGAAATAATATTCCATAACATTCATATATCACAATTTATTCAGCCATTCTCAGGCATCCCCTCAGTTTCCAGTTTTTAGCCACTACGAAAAGGGCTGCCATAAACATTTGCACATGTGGGTCCCTTTCCCTTCTTTAGTATCTCTTTGGGATATAAGCCCAGTAGTAACACTGCTGGATCAAAGGGTATGCACAGTTTGATAACTTTTTGAGCATAGTTCCATATTGCTCTACTTTGGGGTATTCTTACTGGAGTATACTCTTCTTAACCAACATTTTGTATCTCTTTCCCTTCCCACATTTTTTCTCTGGTTCTTGCTGTATTTCTATACGTAACTGTGGATAGATTCAACTTTCCTTTGTCCATTTCAGATAAGAATGTAGTTCATTTGATACTCATTTCTTTTTCTTCTTCCTCCACACTTATATAATATTCTTCTCATCTGTAAAATTATAAGAAATATTATATTCCATCCCTGTCTTCTTATCTATTCTTAGGTATTTCTTTTACCCAGCCTTCTTTTTCCCTTCTTAAAACCTTTAAAAGGAAAACAATCTAACCTCAGTTCCTTTGATTTTTTTATTAATTTCTTCAGTATGCTTTAAAGACATTTAAACTCTGAAGGGATACTTCTCTCCCAGTACAATAGTCCATTATTATCATATAGTCCTTTCTAATCAATAAAGTAAATTTACCATTCTAGATTTCTATTGAGCTGTATGTTTGCATTTCAAAGTTTCTAGTCAGTTTTGGTCTTTTTGTCAGGAATGTTTGAAATACTTCTGTACCATTAAAGAGCTAGGTTTTTTTTGTACTGGTTATACTCAATTTTGTGGGATAAGTTATTCTTGGCTATGCGCCTCTATCTTTTTTGATTTTCAGAATACTTTATTCCAAGTTTTTTCTCACTTATAATAAAAGCTTCCAAGTCTTATTTGATCCTAACTGTTAGGTTCCTTGGTATTTGAATTCATTCTTTCTAACTATTTGCAATATTTTTTCTTTGAAGGGGAAGCTCTGGATTTTGGCTATGATATTCTTGGTACTTTTTCTTTTCTGGTGTTCTTCATAAATTGAATCATAGATTCTTTACATTTTCACTTTACTCTCTGGTTCTAATGGATGCCAAATAGTTGTCATTTATGATTTCTTGACATAAAATGTCTGGAATTTTTTATTGCTCATATTTTTCATGTAGTTTGATGATATTTCAATAATTTCTCTTTAATTTTTTTAGTTCATTTTTTTCTACTTTAATTTTTAGTCTTTTGGTTTTGTTCTATTTCTTTCTATATCATAGAGTCATTATTTTCAAATTACTCTACTTTAATTTTCAGGGAATCTGTAACTTATGTAAGCTTTATCTGTTTCTCCTCTAAACTATTTTTTCCTCTTTCAAATTTTTTCCTATTATTTATTTATTGCTTTTTCTGTCAGTATCTGTTAAGTCTTTTTGGAAAATATTTTTCTCTTCTTTAGGTCTCTGCTTAAAGTTATTATGACATGGAGTTATTTTCTTCCTGTATATTGATTGGAATTTTTAATATTTTTGAATCTACCATAATTCTTTACAGTGGTCATTGCCTTCTTTTGGGTAGTCATTTCTCTGGTGGTAGGATTAGATTCTGTCCCCTATTGGGCTTTTTGGTAGGGTAATCAGTACTGATTCATCTTGACCTAGATCACCTTGGTCCATGGGTTGATTTCCACCCTCTAAAGTTAAGCTTCTCTGAATCTTTGAGATTTAGAATTCTAGATTTTCATGGTTTTCTTTGCTATCTCAGGACAGAGATTTAAGACCTGGAATGTACCAATATGAGCATTGCTGTAATTGCAAGTAATATAGCTTCTCATTCCTTTTAAATTGTGAGTTTTTGACCATCACTGCACTTTGTGGGTAGGCCTCTGCTCTTGCTTTCTCTGGATCTATATAATCTTACATAGTGCATGTAGTTCTTTGACTACTGCTAGGTTTATATGGAGGCTATTGGGTTGTTTGTCTAGAATTCAGGGGTCCTCAAACTACGGCCCTTGGGCCAGACATGGAAGCTGAGGACGATTATCCCCCTTCACTCAGGGCTATGAAGTTTCTTTATTTAAAAGCCCACAAAACAAAGTTTTTGTTTTTACTATAGTCCAGCCCTCCAACAGTCTGAGGGACAGTGAACTGGCCCCCTATTTAAAAAGTTTGAGGACCCCTGCGGGCCTAGATGATTATGAGAAGGATAATTAATTTTCAGCAGAGTCTTTTTTGCCTGTGGGCTTCTAGATGACTTTTTTTTTTTTTTTTATTGTGAGGTAGAAGAAATCATTTACTATAGTTGCTCATTCTTTTTCTTGATCATTATTCCATGTTGCCCTAACTTTTAATTTTTTGCTAGAGTAGATGTGTCTGCATATGTTTAGGCAGCCTTGTTGGCCAGATGTCTCATCCTGAATTTGTGATAAAATTCCTAAATAAGTTCATCATTATCTGGCTGTAAACATACTACTTTAAATAGATGAAAGGATGATCCAACATTCTCAGTCTAGTCCCAGGTTCCACCTTACTGGTCTATGACGATAGATGGGTTCTGAATTTAACTCAGGTTTAAGGGGAAAAAAATCTTGTCAAAACATTTATCTCTGTTTATGTTACAGAAACTTGTGATATTTGCTTGGTATCTCTGTGTGGTTAAAAATCTGCTACCTGGAAACCTGTAAAAAGTGTTGTCTCTACAGTGTTCAGAGTGATTCCTGTTAACCACATAGGCTCTTTTTTGAATTGGATTTTCACTTAAAGAATGGATACAATGATTAATTCTCTGTTCATATTTAATGTGATGGTCTTAGAAAGCTCCTAGACTCTGTATATTTATCCAAACCTCTTATGTCATAAAAGGATATTTGTAGAGTACTTCTCCACCCCCACCCCCCAATTTATGGGAATAATTTTGCTAGTAGTTATTAAATGTTCCTTAAAAATTTTACTGAACTTCTAAATTAATGTAGATAGACTAGAAGTATTTTTCCCTTTCCTTTTCTTTTTTAAGCTTCTTTACAGCTAATTAAATTATCTTTTCTATGATTGGATTATGACCTGTATTTGTTGTTGGTCAAATGGAACTTAATGACTTCATAAGACATTAAGAAATAATAAAACAAAGCAAAAAGACTAAAAAATAGGAGAAAATTTGAAATGTCTCATATAAAAAACAATTGACCTGTAAAAGGGATGAAAAACAGAGGATTAAGACTCATTGGATTTCATGAAACCCATGAACAAAAACGTCAAGATTGTAAGAAATCAAATTTCAAGAAATCATAAAAGAAAATTTGCCTAGATGTCTTAGAAGCAAAGGGCAAACTAAAAATTAAAAAATACATCGGTAACTTCCTGAAAAAAATCTAAAAATAAAAGCTTCCAAGAATATTATAGCCAAAATCCTAAACTCCTAAGTTGAGGCCATTAACTCCCTTTTAGTTTTATGAAGTAATTTTTAGTTCTGCATACTATTCTATAGTCTTTTTGGTTTTGAATGTATATTATCCTTCTCTAATATTCAGGATTTTTTCTTTTGTGCTTAATTTTTTTTAGGTTTTTAAATTAAAAGCAATTCCTATTCATCAATTATCTCTTTTTTCCTACCTTGTTAATGTGTGTTTTAAGGGAGATTTTGTGTGTATGTAATTTTTTTTTCATTTCAGAATTGAAATATTTCAGAAATGAAGTTCTTCTTATTTTTGTTCTTATTCTTCTTGTTCTTATTCTTTTCAGTTATTAATTGCTTCTATAATTTGTTCCTTGACCAATTTGTTATTAAATCTCCATTTTTAGGTGTAAGTTATTTTCTTGTGCTCTTTGAATTGATTATTTTTCTTATTTTGTATTTTCTGGTAAGACTATGTTTAATATATGACTTTCTTTTTCGTGTCCCCAGGGTTTAATACAGCACCTATCATATTGTTTAATAAATATTGATTGATTGATTGAAGTTTTAAAATATATCTTAGCCAGAAAACAAAGCACTACCTCATCATTCCAAGCATGGGCTTTTATGATGTAACCCTTCCTTTGACCCACATTTGGGTGGGTTTTTAGAAGGATGAGCTCTATTTTGCACCAACTCTATTTAACTTCTGATTGGCTGAGATAATGAGATAATGAGCATAACTGCATGCCTTTATAAGGGATATACTTGATTTGGTTGTAGAGATTTAAAAGAAAAATTTTGGAGACACAATTGGACAGAAAATCTTCAGTGAGATGATGATGATGATGATGATGATGATGATGGTGACTGTGACAAAGGAAGGAATGAGAGAGAGAGAGAGAGAGAGAGAGAGAGAGAGAGAGGGAGAGGAGAGAGAGAGAAAAAAAGAAAGAAAGAGTTTTTGAGTCATGAACTAGAGCCCTTGAAACTACAGAAATGTGTTCCTTGACTACCAGACATTGGAATTCTAGAGGCTGCTGATAATAGACCTTCCCTAGAGATAATTGTTTAACCTGAAATCTTATCTCACTCTTTACTGAAGAACTATGTTACTTTTTTTCTATTCTTCTCCAGTTTCTGTGTGCATAAATGGGTTTACTTGCTATTTGCTTTAGCTTTTGTGAAACTAATATTAGTACTTATCATCCTTTTAGAAATGATCAGAGAAGTGGCTGAACCTTAGACCAGAGATATTGGGAAAGAGAGAAAGATAGATATAATTCTATGTGGGAGATAGGAAAAATTGTTGCCGCAATGCCTGCTTTCCCTCCTATCTAGTGTTCTCTCAGGGCCAGCAAGGCCTTCTACTATTCTTCATAGAGGCATTTTACACACTATATCATAACTAGCTACACCACCCAAGAGTCATATATAGACAATACCATATACATATACAATTTAATTTCAGAGTCTGGACAAGATATTTAACATATCATATCTTAGATCATCACTTAGCCTTAATGATGACACATGAAATATAATAGAATCAGCAGCAACACTACAATTAGGGACCTGATGATATTACCATTATATAATTCTGGCATTAAAAATCTACTTCAGGAAAAAGTGTAGGAGAATTGTCTCTGTACATATAAATCCCAATATGATGAGATCAGAATATTCCCTATGGCCAACAAGAGCTTAACCAGGAAACGAATTTGTCTTTCTGATACAAAAAGAGAAAGATATCATAAGTTTTTTTGCACTTTGAATATATTCAGATCAGATAGGAAAAAATGGCTGCTTTAGAAATAGAAGTGAACAGTTGTCCTGATTTTAACATCTATTGAAAACCTTCTCCTTTTTACTCATTTCCACTCAAGATAACCATGCTCATAGTGATGATCTTTCCTTGACTTTATTGAGAAAATTAAAGCTATTTTCTACGAGATCTTTTAACCAAAGAAATAGCTAATGGTTATATCATACTTACTAAGAGCTAGGCACTGTGCTCAGCACTTTCCAATTATTATGCCATTTGGCCCTCATAACAAGTTGGGAGGTAGATACTATTATCACTTTACTTTATAGATGAGGAAACTGAGGCAACCAGAGCCCAGGGTAACATAGTTGGTAAGTGTCTGATGCCAGATATGAACTTAAACATAGTGGGTAGTGCTCTATCCACTGCACAATCTAACTGCCCATATAATAATGAAGAACTCCAAAGAAGGAAAGAAATAATGACAGTCTGTGATAGGAATCATAGGATGGGTTGGTCATGTGGATAGAATGACAAATGAGAGGTCACCAGCCAGAATATCATAGTAGTAACCTTGAAATATCAGGAGAAATGTAGAACAGCCTCTTGTTCATTGTAAAAATCCTTTTATGGAAAATTAATTGGAGGACATAAACAAGAGTGACATGCAAAGGGCAGACAAAGATGGACTGTGAAATACATTCTTGGAGGAAACTTTGGAGTCACTAACATGCATTTGAGTATTTGAGAGAATATGTCAAGTTTCTTTGCCCCCTTTTCATTATTACATCAATATTTTTAAGGACTAATGATTTTATCTAACTATAAGATTCTACAAATGTATTTGAACTATTCTCTGGATCTGGATCTGAAATTTTTCGAGCTTTGTAAGATCTGCTTGAATTAGAGTTTACTGTCTTATCCTTCAAAAGTCTGGAGTCATTCCTTGAGTGCCATAATAAGGGAAGAGAATAGTCCTTTAGTATAGGTTCTGGCTTCATGTCATTTGTAAATGTGATTTGTTATCATATAATGATTGGAGTCAGTCATGAATAAAATCTGCTAAACAGAATAAAATCAAGAATAGATCCCTGAAGTACTACATTAGAGATCTTTCCTCTAGTTAATATGACCTGTTCACTAATGCCAATTCCTTAATGTTTCACTCATTTCCAAATCTAAGCAAATTAATTATCTTCTAGAACAAATCTTTTCATCTCATGTAGAAAAAAAAGAATTAGACTTATTCTACTTGGTCTCAGAGGGTGGAACTTAGAATGATGCAAAATTTCAAATAATTAGATTGGGTTTTGTATAAACAAAAAAATGTCCAAAGCATTAGAGCTATCTAAATGTTTCTAATAGGATATCTTCTAGGATTCAAACAAAACATATGCAAAAAAAAACCATCCCCTTCCCCACTCCCACCCTCAGAGAGTGGGTTCTTTATCATTTGAGGTATTCAGAAAATGACTGATGATCATTTGTGGAGTATGATGTAAAGTGAATTCTTATTCAGGAATGGATTGGACTAGATGGCTACTGAGGTTCCTTCAAACTTTGAGATTTGGGGATCTGAAG